>NC_059083.1:36373225-36673225 GCF_020497125.1 Mauremys mutica
GGGTCTCCAATATTCTTGGTGAGTGGCTTAAGCAGTGGGCTAAAGTTTATAGAGAAGCCTTCTCCTCTCCATGCCATTTGGTAGGGCTTGCTCTGAGAAAGCCTACCAGCTGCGCTATGCCACCTGTTGTGATAGCCATGTGTAGGTCCCCTGGATCCGGAAACATGTGTTGTGGTAGGTGTTGACCATCATGGCAGTGGAGATATGTCGACAGGTTTCGCATCTGTTGTTGTAGCAGGGGCTGGTGCCTCTTTGAGTTGGTGGCTCCTGGTCTGTGGGGAACTTGCTTCTGATAATGAGGTTGGAGAGGTTGCAGGTCAAAGCAAGGGGTTCGGAAAGATGTCATTCAGGATGTGGTCCCCAGTGAGTATGGGCTGTAATTATTTAATGATACTTAAATTCATAAATCTGCTACACAGCAAAAATCATGGGGCCTTAATAAAGACACTGGATTTATGGCTCATTCCAGCAATCTGTAACTCACTAACCCTCTTTGTCCTGTGACTGGAGAGGTGTTAACTGCCCACTTCACCTGGAATAGCCTCTTGCAACATGTGTTAATGCCTTATCTGTTCCACATTTGTATGTAGCTGTGACATGCCGAGTACCTGTCGCCAATCTGAAGAAGACCTTTGTGTAAACTCAGAAGCTTGTCTCTTTCACCAGCAGAAGCTGGACCAATAAAAGATATTACCTCGTCCACCTTGTCTCTTTAATATCCTGGGGGAAAACACAGCTACAAACATCGTATACCTCATGTAGACCCTCTGCACTGCAGGGAACTTCATCATGAATAAATCCCTTAAGTCCCCACTGACATCGGTGGAGTTCAGTTCAGGGTGGGCTGGACATGCTCTGCCCATCTCACAATGCAGCTCGTTTAGCTCACATTACCCCAGGCAGATCCAGGGTCCATCCAGAATGTGCCTGATGAGTCAGCGAATACCTGGCCCTGCAGTCATTACTTATGAACTAGCCCTTCTGCACACCTGGGGTCTCACTGTAGGTAATAAAACAGCTTGAATAATTCAGGGCTCCCACATGCGCTTTGGTTTGCTACATTACACCGCTTGATGAGCTCCCACTATATATATTTTATTGCGACTTCACAATAAATGTCAAGAAAAAAATTTGTGCTTGGTTGTAAAAGTCATAGTCTTACTCAGAGCTTTTCTCAGGGCTTCCTTGACCTCCTTGTTTCTCAGGCTGTAGTTGAGGGGATTGACCATGGGAGTCAGGATGGTGTAGAAGGCAGAGGACACTTTGTTCAGCTCTCGCAGTGCAGCAGTGTCTGGTAGCATGTAGACAACGAATAGAGTCCCATAGAAAATAGTCACCACAATGAGGTGAGAGGAGCAGGTGGAAAAAGCCTTTTGTCTCCCAGTGCTAGAAGAAATTCTCAGGACAGTGCTGATGATATACACGTAAGATGCCAGGGTTAATAGAAATGGGGGAAGAATGAATATAAAGGAGAGAGGGAAAATCAGAAGAACCATCAAGCTGGTGTCACTGCAGGACAGTTTTATCAATGTGGTGTAATCATAAAGGAAATGGTCAATTTCATTGGGGCCACAGAAAATCAATTGTGATAGCCAACATGCTGTGATTGTGCTGGCTACAGACCCAATGCAACTCCCCTACCTGTCCTTCCTGAACAGTTTATATCCATCCATGACAGTACTCTAGTCATCTGAGCTATCCCACCAAGTCTCTGTTATTCCTATCACATCATAATTCCTTGACTGTACCAGGACTTCCAGTTCTCACTGCTTGTTTCCCAGGCTTCTTGCATTTGTGTATAGGCACTTCAGATAACCCGCTGATCATCCTGCTTTCACAGTATGAGGCAGGAGTCCTCCCCTCTTGCGCATTCCTGCTCATCTTTCCTACTGGTATCCCACTTACCTCAGGGCTTTGGTCTTCTTCTCCCGGTGAACCTAATTTAAAGCTCTCATCACTAGGTTAGCCAGGCTGCTTGCGAAGATGCTCTTCTCTCTCTTCATTAGGTGAAGCCTGTCTCTGCCTAGCAGTCCTTTTTCTTGGAACATCATCCCATTCTTTGGTTAAAGAACCCAAAGCCTTCTTTCCGACACCACCTGCATAGACATTCTTTGACTTCCATGATTCAATGGTCTCTATCAGGGCCTTTTCCTTCCACAGGGAAGATGGAAGAGAGCACCACTTGCTCCTCAGACTCCTTTAGCCTTCTTCCCAGATCCATATAGTCTTCAGTGATCTACTCAAGGTCATTCTTGGTAGTATCATTGGTGCCCACATGGAGAAGCAGGAAGGGGTAGCGATCCGAGGGCTTGATGAGTCTCGGCAGTCTCTCCTTCACATCATTAATCCTAGCTCCTGGCAAGCAGCACATTTCTTGGTTTTCCGGTTGGGAAGGAAGCAAAGCCCAATGAAGTCAATGGAGAGACTTCCATTGAAGTCAGTGAGCTTTGGACCATGTCCAAATTCCTAAAGGGTGAAACTCATGACTGTTCAGAAGATCAATACAAGACCTGTGAACTACTTGACTCCCAGTTAAAGCCTCAAAATATGGCTGATGTTTTGTGTAGGCCTAATGCTGGCACTCTGGGAAGGGTAATATTTCACCCCAAATGATGCATTCCGAACCTATTGCTGAGAGCTTGGTGTAGAACACGTGGCTTACAAACAACTCTTTGATTATCACTGCACATGGGTCATGTTTAACTGACATGATGCAGATCAGTAGTGGGCGGAGCATGACTGAAGTGAACACTTGACCTGTTTTGTGAAGGGATAGAGGCTCCCAGTTCTTTTTGGTGACAATGTGAAAACTCTTGATGTTGAGTAGAGCTGGTGGGAAAATCAGGATTTTTCCTGTGAAAAATTTAATGGGAAATATCCCCATTAGAAAGATTCCTGTCTGGAAATTCTAATTTTCCTCAAAGAAATTTTGAAAACATATGGGAAAATATTATTTTTTTCATACTTTCTTACTGTTTCCAAACTATTTCCACCTAACACTGAATATTGTTAAGTGTTGAAAGCATTTTCATCAAAAGTGAAAGTATTGCTTTATCTCTGACAGTAATATTTTCAGCACTTAATTCTTATTTTCCAAATGGCAAAAGTTAGAGGCAGGTCAAATAGTAGAGCCTTTCTGTAGCCTGATTTGGAGAGGGTTAGTAGGGACTTATCCACTTAATTTAGTTGTATTTAATAATTAATTTTCTAATTAATTAGTAATGTTAGTAATAATTGATAGATATTAATAATATGGGTATGGCTCGCCAATGTGTGTGATCAGAAGATAAAAGTTCATCTTGAATCAGGCTTCACAGAATTTAATACAAGGAGATTGGGGTATAACAGGAAATTTAGACAGGGACAGAGTTTAGTCAAACAAGACCTTTTATTTAAAATCAATAAAACAAGAAGTAAATGTAAAATGTTAAAAGCAGTATGAGATTACAAAGTTACAAAATATCACAGTTCCTTAAGAGATATGATATGATATTACACAGTTCTAATGCACTTTGCAGCAATAGCACTCAGAAGATTTCACACCTTTGCTAGAGGAAGTTACCAAGAGACTGGCTATGATTTAAACCCTTCCTAGTATAGATGCTTTAGAGTAAAACAGAAATAAGTTCATACTCACAACTTTGAGAAGAATTAATACTACGACTTAGTATTGACAGCTTTCGTAGGAGAAAGAGGCTTCGAAGCAGGTTGAGACGACAAGGAAACAGAGAGATGTATCGCCTGTCTTAATGGTGGATTGTCAGACCTTTTATAGGGAGAAATCCTTCCTCCTATGCCCAAATTTGTCTTTCCCCATGGAAAGGTGAGGGTACCTGTTTTCATTGGCTGACCTTTTGTGTGCGTACTAATGACAGCTATATAGTAGCTTGCGGGTGTACGTGTTACATTTGTGGTCAAAAATAACCTCCTTTTTACCCTAACTAGGTGAAAGGTTAGCAGACATTCAAAAAGTCCCTGGACATTTGCGTAGGTTTGTCTCCTATTATTACTTTTCTGAGTAAGGGTCTTAAAGGTTGCTGTCAGCGTCACAAAGGAAATAGGCCAGGATGTCTGGCTTAGAAGTTTCTAGGTATCTTGCGTTACAGCTATTGCAAATTCCTATTAATCTATGCAGCCTACACACTTTATCAAAAAGACATTTTATACAGACCAACAGATTAATCCTCAGGGCTACACGCCCCCCTTTGACGGGGTGGTTTACATAAAGAAACCCCGTCACCTAGGACTTAACATCTGTGGGGCCCTTTTTAGTTTCATACCTGGGCAAATTTTGGTAGGTATCAGGAATGGGCACCATGTATATATATTCATCTTTATCCCCAGATGGTGCTCGTTTGTGCATTTGTTTAGATGATTGTCTGGGTGTCTGTCTAGGTCTCTGCCTAGGTTTTGGTTTGGGTTTGTTGCGTTTATACAGCATATAACCCAAAATAAGGAAATTAATTACAATCCCAATTCCTTGGATAATTATCCATACTTCTAATCCGAAATTTTCTCTGGAAGTTGTTGCAGGCTCATTCCCTTCATTCATTAATTGGGTAATAACTTGTTGGGCTTCATCCATATTATTAGTAATTTGAATGAGGTGAGTCTCCTTATGAGTCATTAAGGATTTTAGTTGCAACCCTAATGGTGGAATATAAGCCAGAAAAGTAGGTGTACTTTGAATAGTTAAATTCTGGTAATCAGGGTTAGACTGAATAATGGTAATGTTCTCAAAAATAGGAATAGGGGAAATAACTTGATTTCCTATTACCGTGGGTTGCTTTGGGGTAAAACAGAAATTTGGCTCTGTGACAGGACACTCCAAGGGACCATACTGGTACCTCTTTTGGTTGGTAACCACGCAAAATTGGTTCCTTCCAGCATAGGTCACCCTTTCCATTGGAGTCTTCCATGTGGTCAGCCTCACCAGGCATGACGATGATGAATTCTGTGCTTTCTCTCCCTGTAGTCCACACAAAACAGTGTCTATTTCAAACACATTACACCTACAGATATACTGGGGTCCTTTTTTAGAACAACAGGCCATCTGTGGTACCTTCCAAGTCTGAGTTGGAGTGTGATAGACTACCAGGGGAGGTGCATTAACGCGTTCCCTGTAGATGTTATCTTTGAGGTGACCTATAGAATGGATAGCAGCCAATTGCTTGTACACATCTCTGTCTGGGTCAAACACTGGTAACGAGACCGTGAATGAAACATACAAAGATCGTGCCATCATACAATCTTTTGTAAGAGAACAACTGTCTCGGTTGGGGTGAGGTGTCACAGATCCTATCTTTCTCATAGCACCCACTGACAAATGCTGGCATGCATCCAAACAAGTGGATCTTTCCTTTTCCAGCTTTTGAAAACATTTAGGACAATACCAACTCATTAGTTGTTCATTCTTAATTAAGTCAGGGACTTCTCCTAGTTTTAAGGATCGTAATGCATTAGTAATTGTACTTACAACATATTCCCCATATGCAGAACATATAATTTCTTTCCCCAAATGCTGATTTCTTTTCTGATCATTGTTTAAAGCAATTAACTGGTTAATTTTCTGTTGAGTTTCATTAAACAATTGGGTTATATCATGCATATTATAAACAGTAAATCGTTCTTCCTGTGCCAATCCCTTTATTCCCTGTAACATTGGATTGACTACTCGGTTAGCTTCCTCTTTTAACACATAATCTATATGCTTGCGGATTTTTCCAATATCCGCTTGGTTCCAAATTGACATTCCTGCACCAAATAGTCCTGTTAGGGATCCTAAACCTCCAAGGAGATTTAAGCTACGTTTTCTCCTAAGAGTTGGTGACTTAGGGACTTTATCATCCTTCAACAGAACAATATCCCGCACTCGTTGCTGATAGGCTACAATCCTATCCACAAGTCGTACTGAGAAAAAGGAAGCTACTTTAGTATGCTGACAATAGCTAAATTCTCCCAAGTACCAATTAGACAAATTTAGCACTACAGGAATATGCATAAATTGAACTTGATTAATTATTTTCCCCATCATGGGTGTTGTGGTAAGACCACTAACAGGTCCTGGGTTTAATACTGGACAATTTACATCATTTATTTTTGACTGATCAACATCATAGTCAATAACTGGGTCCTGAACTCTAAGTTCAAATGTCATATTCTGGACATATTTTTTGTTTCCTGTTTTGGTTTGAAAGGTAGCTATGATGAGCACCTCATATCGCCCTTGATCCTCATATTTAAGCTTATACAAGGTTAAACTTCCCCCTGTTATTTAATTATTACAGCTAGCTTTATTTTTCCAAGTTCCATAAGCTATACCATGTTTTAGGGAAGTTGAATTTATAAATGTCTTGCAACCACCACCCTTTGAATTGTTATCCAAGGGCCAATTTTTTTCCAACCACTAGAGGGTAGTGCAGTTACTTCCACTAATTGATATTCAAAAGTAACATCCTCCCCCCGAATTCCCTTAACCTGTTGAATCGGGTTGTTGACCAGTTCTGGATTAAGTATAATAGTCCGTTCCTTCTTTGTTGGTATGTTCTGTTGCTTGGGTCAGACAACGGAGTACGATCCGGTCGTCTGGTTTCCTGGGGTTGCAATAGTTCGGTTTCAGACTTAAGATTTTGGCATAGTCCTACCCTTAGAGCAACAATAAGGGTGTAATAAGTCAAAAATGTCAATGTCAATTTCATGGTTGCAAACTGCTGGGCTCCAGTTGTTGCGATTTCGTCTGATCACTTAAGTCCTGAGGAGGAAGTTGCTCCTGCAACCTGGACGATCGATACAGCTTTAACTGGTTAGCATGATAAATCTTGTCTCTATTATGCTTTCCTCCTGTTATTCTGATCTTATATACTGCTGAACTGATGATTTGGAAAGGTCCAGTCCATCGATTACACAACCCATGTTCTGGTGACTTATATGACAATAACATTACTTGATCTCCTACCTCCCAAGTATTCTCTCTCTGGTTTTTGTCAAAGTAAGCCTTTGCCTTACGTCTGGATTTTCCCAATTTAGCAGCTACCTGCAAGTGAATGTGATTTAAATGTTTTTGCAGATTTTGCAGGTAGGTATTCATTTTTATTCCCTCTAATTGAGTGCCACTAGCTTGCCAAATTAAATGTTCTGGTAATTTCATTGTTCGGCCTGTCATCACTTCAAAAGGTGTTTTATCAGTAGATGCAGCCGGTGTTGCCCTCAATGCCATTAAAATTAAAGGCATGAGGGTGTCCCAGTTACGTCCATTGGCATCAACCAGTTTCCTCAACATCACTTTTATAGTCCGATTGGTTCGTTCCACCATCCCAGATGACTGTGGTCTGTATGGGATGTGTAGTCTCTGCGGGACTCCCATCAATTTAAGACAATCCCTAAAGAACTGTCCTGTGAAATGTGATCCCTGGTCTGACTCTACCTTTGCAGGGATCCCCCAGCGAGAGAAGACTTGTTCTACCAAGACCTTGGCAGTGGCTTTTGCAGTATTGGCTTTAAGAGGAAATGCCTCTATCCACTTTGAGAAAGGATCGATAATCACCAATAGATATTGGTTACCTCTTTGGGTCCTTGGCAAAGGACCTACAAAGTCAATCTGCAAAGCCATCCACGGACCTTCATACACCTGGGATCTTAGTGGCGCATTTCTTTTGGATGGAGTAGGATTAGCTTGGGCACATGCCAGACAATTTTCACAATATTGTTGCACATCCATCCTAAGAAGTGGCCACCACCCTACAGATGCAAGACGTTGGACAGTTTTGTCCACTCCCTGATGTTCTCCTGTAGGAGTGTCATGGACCATGTACATCATTTCCCTCCGTAGGTGAGCTGGAACTACCCACACAGGGAAAGGACCTCCTGTATACATGAGAACTCCATTTACGACTTGTAACTGCTGTTCATGTCGTTTGTACAAAGGGTCTATTGTTAGTGATCCCTCTTTGCCTATTTTGGAAAGCTTTAGAATTACTTTTATTATGTCCTTATTTAATTTTTGCATATCTTTTAGATCTGGTATTTTGGGTTGTACCAATTTAGTTGGTGTGACCTGGTTTAGGCATCTGTAGTCTATTGTGAGATGCCACGAACCATCCAGTTTCTTCACAGGCCAAATAGGTGAATTTGCAGTGGAAGTACATTTTCGTAGTACTCCCTGTGTCAGCAAGGACTTAATAGTCTTTTCTATGTATGGATTTGCTTGTTCTGGGTAAGGATACTGTTTTTGGGCTGAAATTTCTCCTCCTTCCACAACAATAGTGATGGCCATGCATCCACAGTCATGTTTGTGTTTAGCAAAGGCATCTGCATGTTTGTACAGTAATGCCTGTAACTCAGGTTGGTCTGCATGTTTAGCCACTATTACGTTCAAATCATACCCTTCAGGTTCAAAGTCCTCCACTGGAGATACCATACCACACTCAGGTATGACTACTGGAGAGTCATCCTTTTCCTGTTCTACTGAAAGACACAATAATTGGTTACACAAATCAAGAACACATCCCTGTTTGTATAAGAAATCAGTTCCCAATAAGGAATTATTTGGGTCTGCTAACTTCATTAATGCAAAAGTATGATTCTTTCTTAGGTGACCTATTTGTACTTCAAGGGGTGTAGAAAGTGTGGTAGTAACCTGATTACTTGCAAAGGTTGCAAGTGTCTTGGTACATCCTGATGATAGAGGAGAGGATCTAGGATCCTCGACATGGAGAATACTGATTGCTGCTCCAGTATCTATAATGAGATTCCTGTCTAGTCCCTCTATCACTGCAGATATTGTGGGTCTTCCACTTGTATCTCTGCCTAAAGGGGTTATGACTACACTCGGGGTTGTTTGTAGTCATGCAGCATATGCTGTCAGATAATCTAAGGGTTCCTCCTCTATCTCCTCAGAGGCAGCCAATTCTGGAGGAGTGGCTGTCCACTGGGGAAAAGGGGATGGATCAACGGAGGCCACTGGACGGTTCAAGGTTGCTGAGCCTTGGCCTTCCATCATCATCAGCTCATTCACACGGGCATGAAATTCTCGGATAGCCCGTCGTTGAGCTTCAAGCGTCTGTTGCACTGTTTTAAACATTTTCACAACTGAGTCCTCAGTTTTGTGCAAAGGCGGTGATTTAGGTCTCTGCAGACGTGAACTGTTCTGTGCAGCATCTGAAAAGAAAGGAACACGATCCCGGGCTCCTGCATAGGATCCAAACGCATAACCCTGTCGAGGGGCCTGGCCACTCGAAGGTCCAGGGTTATTACGTGGGTTAGGGCCATTTTGCCAACGTTGATACTTAGGGAATTTAGGAACTCCTCGTCCTAATCCTGGCTGAGGTTGAGGTCCCTCAATCCTCACCGTAGGATTAGTTTGTGGTTCCTGAAGTACTGCAACCGGGGCTCCACACCAACCTAATTTAGAGCCTCCCTGTGCATATGCTTTAGCCAATAAGGCTAATGTTCTTTTTAAAGAAATATCATCAGTGATATGCATATTAACCATTTCTCTTAACTGAGGAAGGGAATTATTAACTAGCAAACTGATGTATGGCAGTTCATCTGTTTCTTCTTTGATATGACTCTGCCAAGCTGCACTTAACCGCAAATGAAACTGATGTGGAGTTTCATTAGGTTTCTGCTTTAAGTTAGACAGAATTGCTACTCCAGCTTGCCCTGGGTGCTGATTATGTTCCAATAGGGCTACTGTCTCTTCAAAAGTTTTCTCTCCTACTCTAAACTTAAGTGGCAAAGTACTCCACAATGCTCGATTCACTGTGAGCTGTAAGATTTTAACCCAATCTTCTCTTGGTAAGCCAAACACTTTTGCTGTCTCCTGCACACGTTGTGCATGCATAGCAACTGAAGAATCCTCCATCATTCCTACTTGCTTAGCTACCAGGTCTAAGGTTTTAATATCTGTGACAACTGCTACAGGACAATCAGAATTGGAACCTGCAGCTCCTTCTTCTGGATCTGAATCTGAGCTTTCATCTGAGCTTTCATCTGAGCTTAAATCTACAATTTCTATTCCTTGCCTCCTTCTACATGGATTCACATTTTCCTCATCTGAACCATCAAAACTTTCCACTGGAGATAATCCTGGGTATCTAGGATAATTTTCCATGAAATGTCTATGGCTTACATTCAAAGTGTCTCCACACTGACGCAGGACATCCCTTAGTCCACTGAAATCTGGTGTAGTAGGGCGTTCTACCGATGCACTAGGTGATACCAACATATACCACGGGGTGTAGAGGACCCACGAAATTCCTGGGGTCTAGGCAATATTGATTGCCCGTATGCCAATAAATGTCCACCCAAAGGGACTGGATTTTCTACTCTATATGGTGCTAATGTAACATTGGGTGGAGGAGCAGGAATTCTATTCCCTGCTTGTTGTTGTAGCTCTCTTTGTAACTTAGAGATCACTACATCACATGCATTAGCTACAAGTGTTACCTGTGATACGGCCTCTTCTAATCCTTGAACAATGACCGATTCTAAAGGCACTGCTTCTTCACTCACAGAAGCTGTCTCTACAGAAGTAGAGATCTTTTCCTCTTTCTCTGCTTCTCTGTTTGTGTCACTAACTGCTTTACTGACTGTGACACTTGTTTCCGCCTCCTGAACTGTTACTTCAGAACATTCGTCTGCTATTGGCAGACTGTCAGTTTTCTCTGCACTGCCAATTTCCTCTGACTCCACAGATTCAACCTGCAACTTCACTTCTGAAGGTACTGTGTCTGCTTGAGCTAATTCTCTTGTTTTACTTCTAGTCACTGATCCAATAGGATTTTTTACCTCTGTTGGTTCCACCATACCAATAGGGATGGGAATCAATTCTTCAACCTCCTCTGCTCTATTTTCTTCCTTTTCTAGTTTTTTAATCTTTTCCAACAGCCGACCACGGTCTACTCTATAGGCTACCAACATCTGCTGAACTTCCCTGAGTAACTTCATCTTTTTATCCAATTTCTTTCCCAATGAACTACAAGCTACAAGCAAGCATTCAACAGCTATTCCCTTCACCACCTTAGCTCTTTTCTTTTTCTGCTCTGTTTTAAGAGAAAGATTTCAAAGTTTACTGAAATTAACTATTTACTTGCGTTTCAAAGGGTCCAGGAATATCTGGATACCTGAAATTCCTGTCACACACTCCTTAAATCTCCTCCTGGCTGGCTCGCCAGTCTGTAGCCTGATTTGGAGAGGGTTAGTAGGGACAGTGGAACTTATCCACTTAATTTAGTTGTATTTAATAATTAATTTTCTAATTAATTAGTAATGTTAGTAATAATTGATAGATATTAATAATATGGGTATGGCTCGCCAATGTGTGTGATCAGAAGATAAAAGTTCATCTTGAATCAGGCTTCACAGAATTTAATACAAGGAGATTGGGGTATAACAGGAAATTTAGACAGGGACAGAGTTTAGTCAAACAAGACCTTTTATTTAAAATCAATAAAACAAGAAGTAAATGTAAAATGTTAAAAGCAGTATGAGATTACAAAGTTACAAAATATCACAGTTCCTTAAGAGATATGATATGATATTACACAGTTCTAATGCACTTTGCAGCAATAGCACTCAGAAGATTTCACACCTTTGCTAGAGGAAGTTACCAAGAGACTGGCTATGATTTAAACCCTTCCTAGTATAGATGCTTTAGAGTAAAACAGAAATAAGTTCATACTCACAACTTTGAGAAGAATTAATACTACGACTTAGTATTGACAGCTTTCGTAGGAGAAAGAGGCTTTGAAGCAGGTTGAGACGACAAGAAAACAGAGAGATGTATCGCCTGTCTTAATGGTGGATTGTCAGACCTTTTATAGGGAGAAATCCTTCCTCCTATGCCCAAATTTGTCTTTCCCCCATGGAAAGGTGAGGGTACCTGTTTTCATTGGCTGACCTTTTGTGTGCATACTAATGACAGCTATATAGTAGCTTGCGGGTGTACGTGTTACATTTGTGGTAAAAAATAACCTCCTTTTTACCCTAACTAGGTGAAAGGTTAGCAGACATTCAAAAAGTCCCTGGACATTTGCGTAGGTTTGTCTCCTATTATTACTTTTCTGAGTAAGGGTCTTAAAGGTTGCTGTCAGTGTCACAAAGGAAATAGGCCAGGATGTCTGGCTTAGAAGTTTCTAGGTATCTTGCGTTACAGCTATTGCAAATTCCTATTAATCTATGCAGCCTACACACTTTATCAAAAAGACATTTTATACAGACCAACAGATTAATTCTCAGGGCTATATTTCCCCCGCCCCCCACCTTTTTATCCTTTTCCAAATGTTGCCATTTGGAAAATATCATGCTGAGGGGAGACTCCTGGGATGGGAGTTTCCCAGGACACCAAGGGAGCTGGGTGCCCAATGGACACCGTGAGATGTGTGCCATTCACTAGGTGACATTGAGACTGGGGTCTATCTATATATATATGGCTGGCTTGTAATTTTACATATTGCATGTTTTTAAACTACCATGGTGATTAAAACAAAATAAAATATTATTATATAAATTTAAAATTAAAAAAACAACAACAGTAACAACAATAAAATAATCAATCATATAAAATCAGAGTAGTTAGCACAACATGATTTTGGGGCAAAACATTTTTTTCTTTATTTGTATGTTAAATCCCCATGCAACCATCTGTGGTGTTCTAGAAAAGCTAAATAAGAATCATTTGCTGTTTGATCTTCCTGATTACAAAATTGGGAAAATGATAACTATCTATCCAGGTGAAGATTAACACTTTGATATTCTGGCTGAACTTTCAACATACAAGCCATGATTCAGCACTCTGCTTTATGTCAGCACAACAGCTTTGATTTCAGAAATTTCAATGTGTAACACACGAATAACTGGCGTAACACACGAATATTTCAGGGCCATTCTTTAAAGGACTCAATCAATAGGTCTGGTAGCAACAGACCAGGTGAAAATGATCTAAAATTCATAGAATATGAGTGGCTTCCTGCTTCAATGAATAAAGAAGACTCCAGTGATCTCTGGTTACCCAGACTCAGATCCACAAAGGGACTTAGGCACCTGAAGACTAGATTTAGGCAGTTTCAGGCACCACAGCAATCCACAAACACTTGCTTTGCTGCCACTTAACTCTGTAAGCACCTAAACTTACTTCTGGCCAGATTCTTAAAAATATTTAGGTGCCTAGTGGGATTTAAGCACCTAACACGCATTGAAATCCCTACCTTTAAAAATACCTTTAAAAATCTCACCCTAGGCACCTAACTGTGCACTGTAAACATTCCAAAAGTGTCTTACTTTGTGCCTCTGAGCATGTGCCTCTGGGCATGCGTCTTTGGAAGCCCCAGCATGATCCACAAACCTGTGAAGATGAGTGTTGCCCAGCTTATCTCACCTGCAAAACCTTATCCAGTAGGCAGGCTCTGAGCACACATAACTCTACACAAAATGTCCAGAGAGACACAAGGGTTCTGGAATAGGGGGGACCAGGGGACCCATCATTTTTTACCGGAGTTAAGGGCAAGTGAGAAGGGGGAGGGGCAGAGAAGAATGAGCAATGTGCAGGGCCTTCGGGGGAAGAAGTTGTGTGGGAGTGGGGCGTCGGGGGAAGGTGCGGCATGAGGGAGGGGCCTCGAGGGTAGGGGTGGTGTGGAGGCAGGGCCTTGGGGAAAGAGGCGATGTGGGGCCGTGGCCTCAGAGGAAGTGGCAGTGTGGGGGTGGGGACTCGGAGAAGAGGTGGTGGCGGGGCGGGGCCTCAGAAAAGAGGCAGTGTGGGTGTTTGGCCTTGGGCAGAAGGGGCAGGGCCATTGTTCCGGCAATGGTAGCCCCCCAACTTCTAGGGAGCTTCTGGTGGTCTTTTAGGGACATGGGAGGAAAAGGAAGCAACAGCAGCATCTTCCCTTATAAAATTTAGCCCAGTGGTTAGGGCACCCACCTGGGCTCTTGGAGACCCCAGGTCAATTCCCTCCTCTGGTTGATCAGGAGAAGGAATTTGAACAGGGATCTTCCATCTCTCACATGACTGACCTGACCACTGGGATACAGAGTCACTTTTGCTCACTATGGGCTCAATGCATATTTAATTGTTTATACACAGGGAAACAGCTTCAATAGGAGAGACTGGAAGAGCACCATATTAAGATATCCTTTAGTTAGGCTTGGGAGAATTCAATTATTATTTTTTATAATGTCAACGTATAATAGCAGCGTGTACTTTTAAGCATTTTTTTTCTATTTTTATCAATTTTCATTTTCACAGTTGTGTAAAAGTATGAGTTTTAAGGATTGTTTTTTTCTGATTTTTATTGATTTTAACAATCACAGCAGTGGGAAATTGTCAGGGTGAGTCACACAACAGAGTTGGTCAGACAATAATTATTTAATGACAGGAGATGATGATTTTTAAAAGTTAAAGCCTTACAACCGTTACAACACACACTGACAATATCATGTGTCAAAATACCACAAGGCAAATATACGTAAATCAAACTTTAATAAATTCTCAAGCAGCATTTTTCTTACTTTGCCTATCTGTAAATTTCTATTTTTATTAATGGAAATATTTTTTTCATTATTTTGTGTGTGTGCGGTAAAATTGATGTGTACGGGTAATTTACATATAAAAATCTAATCCTCCAATCTTTTGCACTGGGCTTAGATCATGTATCTAAAATTTAGAAAAGTTAATAATTGGAGATATACCAATCTGTTAGAACTGGAAGGAACCTTGAAAGGTCATTGTGTCCAGCCTCCTGCCTTCACTAGCAGGACCAATTTTTGCCCCAGATCTCTAAGTTGTCTCCTAAAGGATTGAATTTACAACCCTAGGTTTAGCATACCAATGCTCAAACCACTGAGCTATCCCTCCCCCCACTCCAATGCCCAAAATTAAACTGGGGGTCTCCAATATTCTTGGTGAGTGGCTTAAGCAGTGGGCTAAAGTTTATAAGAGAAGCCTTCTCCTCTCCCTGCCATTTGGTAGAGCTTGCTCTGAGAAAGCCTACCAGCTGCGCTATGCCACATGTTGTGATAGCCATGTGTAGGTCCCATGGATCCGGAAACATGTGTTGTGGTAGGTGTTGACCATCATGGCAATGGAGATATGTCGACAGGTTTCGCATCTGTTGTTATAGCAGGGGCTGGTGCCTCTTTGAGTTGGTGGCTCCTGGTCTGTGGGGAACTTGCTTCTGATAATGAGGTTGGAGAGGTTGCAGGTCAAAGGAAGGGGTACGGAAAGATGTCATTCAGGATGTGGTCCCCAGTGAGTATGGGTTGTAATTGTTTAATGATACTTAAATTCATAAATCTGCTACACAGCAAAAATCATGGGGCCTTAATAAAGACACTGGATTTATGGCTCATTCCAGCAATCTGTAACTCACTAACCCTCTTTGTCCTGTGACTGGAGAGGTGTTAACTGCCCACTTCACCTGGAATAGCCTCTTGCAACATGTGTTAATGCCTTATCTGTTCCACATTTGTATGTAGCTGTGACATGCCGAGTACCTGTCGCCAATCTGAAGAAGACCTTTGTGTAAACTCAGAAGCTTGTCTCTTTCACCAGCAGAAGCTGGACCAATAAAAGATATTACCTCGTCCACCTTGTCTCTTTAATATCCTGGGGGAAAACACAGCTACAAACATCGTATACCTCATGTAGACCCTCTGCACTGCAGGGAACTTCATCATGAATAAATCCCTTAAGTCCCCACTGACATTGGTGGAGTTCAGTTAAGGGTGGGCTGGACATGCTCTGTCCATCTCACAGTGCAGCTCATTTAGCTTACGTTACCCCAGGCAGATCCAGGATCCATCCAGAATGTGCCTGATGAGTCAGCGAATACCTGGGCCTGCAGTCATTACTTATAAACTAGCCCTTCTGCACACCTGGGGTTTCACTATAGGTAATAAAACAGCTCGAATAATTCAGGGCTCCCACATGCGCTTTGGTTTGCTACATTACACCGCTTGATGAGCTCCCACTATATATATTTTATTGCGACTTCACAATAAATGTCAAGAAAAAAATTTGTGATTGGTTGTAAAAGTCATAGTCTTACTCAGAGCTTTTCTCAGGGCCTCCTTGACCTCCTTGTTTCTCAGGCTGTAGATGAGGGGATTGACCATGGGAGTCAGGATGGTGTAGAAGGCAGAGGACACTTTGTTCAGGTCTCGCAGTCCAGCAGTGTCTGGGAGCATGTAGACAACGAATAGAGTCCCATAGAAAATTGTCACCACGATGAGGTGAGAGGAGCAGGTGGAAAAAACCTTTTGTCTCCCAGTGCTAGAAGAAATTCTCAGGACAGTGCTGATGATATACACGTAAGATGCCAGGGTTAATAGAAATGGGGGAAGAATGAATATAAAGGAGAGAGGGAAAATCATAAGAACCATCAAGCTGGTGTCACTGCAGGACAGTTTTATCAATGTGGTGTAATCACAAAGGAAATGGTCAATTTCATTGGGGCCACAGAAAATCAATTGTGATAGCCAACATGCTGTGATTGTGCTGGGTACAGACCCAGTTAGCCAACACCCGACTGCTAACTGGAAGGAAAATCTACTATTCATGTGGGCTGCATATTGAAGTGGTTTGCATATAGCTAAATACCGATCATAAGACATCACTGATAAGAGACAACATTCTGTAGCTAACAGAGAACCAAATATATAAAATTGTACGAGGCAGCCACCAACAGAAATGGATCTGTCCCCAGTCAGGAGACTGGCCAGCATCCTGGGCAGGAAGGTGGACGTATAGCAGGTCTCCAAGCAGGACAAGTTCCCCAGGAAGAAGTACATGGGGGTGTGAAGGTGCTGATCAGCCACAACTAGTGCAACAATGAGGATGTTCCCAGCCACAGTCACAATGTAGATTACTAGAAACAGTGGGAAGAGAAGAATTTTCAGTTCATGGATATTCCCAAAGCCCAAGAGGATAAATCCTGCGATGGAGGTTTGATTTCTCTCTTTTGTGTCTGCCATGGGTTCTATCAAGAAAAATAATTTTAAAAAGTAGTAATAATAGCCTGTGAAATATGACATGAAACAGATACCTTTGGGGGGAGGGATTACTTTGTTTTTGTTGATGTTTAAATCTGGTTAGAGAGGGAGGGACAGGTTGTCTTGGATTTCTGCTCTTGAACCTTTGCCCTGCAGATATCATCAATGTCCCTGTACATGCTTTAACCTCGAACCCTTTTGCGGGGTTGCTACCTCAGTTATCCCCAGTAACACTGTGCACTTCAACATTGTGCAGTGTAATGGGCAAGACTGGGAGTCAGGAGATCTGGGCTTCAATCCTGATCCAGTGTGACCTCGAGAAAATCATATCATTCTGTGCCTTACTTTCTCCAGTTGTAAAAGATCAGAATAATATTTTATGCACTTTATAAAATGGCTTGCCATCTGCTGAGAAACATAGTTACTGAACGTCTTCATGGTGCTATGAGACCACTCATAGTTTTCTGCACACACTAACAAGTGAAGCCAGAATCATCTGTTGTGGTGTATGTTAGACCCAGGAGGTAATTGTTCTGCTCTACTCATCACCAAGAAGGCCACAGCTGGAGGACTATGTTCAGTTTTGGCCATCACACAATAAGAAATACATGGACAAATTGGGGAGAATCTAGAAGTGAGCAACAAAATGATAAAAGGTTTAGAAAACCTGACCTATGAGGAAAGGTTGAAAAAATTGGGCATGTTTAGTCTAGAAAAGAGAGAACTGAGGGGGAACCTGATGAGTCTTCAAACATGTAAAAGGTTGTTATAAAGAGGACAGTGATCAATTGTTCTTTATGTCCACCAAGGGTCGCATAAGAAGGAATCAGCTTTATCTGCTGCAAGGGAGATTTAGTTTAGACAGTAGAAAAGCTTTCTAACTCTAAGGATAGGGAAGCCTCAGAACAGGTTACAAGGCAGTTTTTGGAATCCCCATTATTTTACTTTTTAAAAAGCAGCTGAGACAAACACCTGTCAGAGATGGTCTAGATGGTCAGCCCAGGAGGATGGACTAGGTGACCTCTCAAGATCCTTTCCAGCTCTTCGGTTCTATGATTTATTATTCTACCTCCTTGTCACACACGTATCTGAATTTTTTTTTGATGCTTTAGTTAGTGATGAATTTGTTTGTGAATTTTGTGATACGCAGTACAATAATGGTTGTTTGATTGTTATTCTATGTCTTTGTTTAGGGAGTTTTAACAGGATTACAAATACTAGCCATGCAAATATCAGACACAATGTAATATTCATTTTAATACCTGCCTATTTTTTCTTCCTATCTGCTAGACGTTGCATTTTTTGCAGCCATATTGATCTGCTAACTCGTGTGTTTTAGGGTTGCTTTTATCTTCCGTAAAGTAGAAATCACTCTGATGGCAAATTAATGAAGTTAGATAGATTAGATAGATAGATAGATAGATAGTTGAAGAGGAAACAGAGACACTGCCAGATAGACAGGCAGTAATAAAGCTAGATTGTGGAGGGAAGGATAGATAGCGACAGATTGGCAGACAGACAGTTAGCTAGCTAGATACCTCATTTAAGATTTCCTGTTCTAAGATTGTTCCTCCTACTGAATATGTGTTACACTTGTTTTTACCAGATGCATTAACTATGTTAACTTCAGAATAAGTTTATTTTCTCATCCCCCTCAGTTCTCTTTTCTCTAGACTAAACATGCCCAATTTTTTCAACCTTTCCTCATAGGTCAGGTTTTCTAAACCTTTTATCATTTTGTTGCTCACTTCTAGATTCTCCCCAATTTGTCCATGTATTTCTTATTGTGTGATGGCCAAAACTGAACATAGTCCTCCAGCTGAGGCCTTCTTGGTGATGAGTGGAGCAGAACAATTACCTCCTGGGTCTAACATACACCACAACAGATGATTCTGGCTTTGCTTGTTAGTGTGTGCAGAAAACTGTGAGTGGTCTCATAGCACCATGAAGACGTTCAGTAACTATGTTTCTCACTGCATCTGACGAAGTGGCTATTCACCCACGAAAGCTCATGCTCCCAAACGTCTGTTAGTCTATAAGGTGCCAGAAGACTCTTTGCTGCTTTTACAGATCCAGACTAACATGGCTACCCCTCTGATACTTTATTTTCTCAGTTTCTACCTTCTCTCCCTCCGTCTGGGGTCTCACTGCCGCTGGGCTTTAACCAGCATTGATCCTGGAGGCTGGCTTTTATGCAGTGAATGACTGGGGAGAAACAAATTCTCATAAATCGCCACAAATTCCTGCCATCTAGCTCTGGCTAGGGCTGACTCTGAGTAAACCCAGGGTGTTCGACATACATCTAAACTGGTCTGTTCAGGGGTGTCTCACAGAAACACAGTATCTCTGTTTCACATTATTCGTGACAATATACATCATCCTTTACCTTCTGTGAATCTGATGAGAAAGGTTGTGCTTCCACAAAAACAGGTATAATAAAAGCTGGAGTCTCTGATGGGACCTCTTCATGCAGCGTTTCAGAGAGTAGGATCCAGAATCTATCACCATGGACCTCAGTAAAGAGATCTAAGAATTCTACAGACGATCCCCTGTTCTATTCTCCTGCTTGGCACAGATGGCTTTTATCTGATCTCCAAAAGTGAATGCCTTTTCTGATTCATTATATAAGAGTGAAACAATTCCCTGGAAACTTATGCTAATGGGAATTTACAACTGCCGCAAAGGCAGCGTTAATGCTACATTTTATTTTTAGAAATTACAAACAAATTTAATACATGAACTCCTAACCTCAGTGAGAAAGTTGTGGAGATAGGACAACTTCTAGTTTCAAAGGAATAGTTATGGAGATAGGAAAATGTCTAACATCAAAAGAGACGTTTCTCTTTACCAGTTCTAAGGAACATAGGAATTGCCATTCTAGAGGAGGCCAGTCATCCACCTTGTCTACTATCCTGTCTCTGAATTATCTAGTACCAACGGCTTTAGAAGAGGGTTCATAGATTCACCAATCTTAGGCCAGCAGGGACATTAAATCATCTTCTCTGAGCTCCTGTACATAGCAGGGCATTACGTTTCACCTAGTTTCCCCAGTATTTAGCCCAATAACTTGTGCTTGGTTAAAGCAACTTTCAGAAATGCGTCTGGTCTTGATCTGAAGATATCAAGAGATGGAGAATTCACCACTTCTCTTGGGAGCTTGTTCCAGTGGTTAATCAAGTTCTCAAGAAGTGTGTCTCCCTGGCTAGCGTGTCTCCTCATGGCTGGGCATGGCATAGCAAGGTCGTCTTCTTCTTTGGCATTCCACGCTGACTGTTACTCTGGCCATGCTATGATCTACTTCTCATAACTCAGCCCTCCAGCCAAGTCACATATATTCCCACCCAATCTGAGGTAAACCCAATCTAGCTCCTCAGTAGTCCAGTGGCTTCATGCCAGGTTTTCATCCTGACTGAGGCTTTATTGGCCTTCCAGCTCATCTCTGGGGGTCTTCATGCCACCATTCTCAAGGGGCTGGTAGGGGAACCCAGGCTTACTATCTACTCTGGGTACTCTGTAGTAAGCAGTTCAGGTCTGTCTATTCCGACCCATTGCCTCCTCCTTGGCTACTTTCTAATTCAGCCTGTTATAGAATCATAGAAGATTAGGGTTGGAAGAGAGCTCAGGAGGTCACCAATCCAACCTCTTGCTCAAAGCAGGACCAACACCAACTAAATCATCCCAGCCAGGGTTTTGTCAAGCCAGGCCTTAAAAACCTCTAAGAATGGAGATTCCACCACCTCCCTAGGTAACCCATTCCAGTGCTTCACCACCCTCCTAGTGAAATAGTGTTTCCTAATATCTAACCTAGACCTCCCACACTGCAACTTGAGACCATTGCTTCTTGTTCTATCATCTGCCACCACTAAGAACAGCCTAACTCCATTCTCTTTGGAACCCCCCCCATCAGGTAGTTGAAGGCTGCTATCAAGTCCCCCCTCACTCTTCTCTTCTGCAGATGAAATAACCCCAGTTCCCTCAGCCCCCTAATCATTTCTGTTGCCCTCAGCTGGAATCTCTCCAATTTGTCCACATCCCTTCTGTAGTGTGGGGACCAAAACTGGACACAATACTCGAGGTGTGGCCTCAACAGTGCCGAAAAGAGGGGAATCATCACTTCTCTTGAACTGCTGGCAATGCTCCAACTAATACATCCCAATATGCCATTGGACTTCCTGGCAACAGGGGCACACTGCTGACTTACATCCAGCTTCTCATCTACTGTAATCCCCAGGTCCCTTTCTGCAGAAAAACCTCAAGAAGGCTCATTGGGGATTTTAAATCAGGACCATTTGCACCCAAGTGAGAATCATACCCCTAGACCAACAATCCCATCTACCGGGTTCCTTACAGCCCCTTCTCAGGCTCACTCCTTCACAGATCCCAGAAGGAAAGAGGATTCATTATGGTGAACAAAGCAAATCTACAGGTCCCACACTGGATCTGTCTGCCCCAAAGAGGATCTGGCACCTAGCAGGCTCAGGACAGCCCCTGGCCCCAGACCAGCCTGCCTCCGCACAATCTATAGGTTTTCTCTGAGCCCAGTCAGGCCTTCCTTCAAGGTGCTAGCACAAGAGGTCCACTCCTTCTCCTGCTGAGACGCGACTGTATTGGGCTTTCCCTTTTGCAATTGCTCCCTCCAGGCTTTGACCCCTCTCATAGGTGTAACAGGGTAGGGCTGACTGAGTGCCCAGGCCCTGATTAGCCTCTTTCCAGACAGTGTGGGGTTCTTGTACCCCTTCAAACCCTCACTGTTAAACATTTGTTCCCTATTTCTAGTTTGTATTTCTCTGGCTTCAGCTTCCAGCCATTGGTTCTTATCCTGTTAATTTGAAAGTGCCCTTTAGAACCAGGTGCTTTCTCCCCATGAAAACGCATATATGCTTTAATTAAGTCAACTCTCCGACTTCTTTTTGATAAGACTGAAAGGTGGAACACAATGGCCCCATGGAAAGTCCCCATGTATCCTAATCAGTTAGCGGTTGGATTAATATGGGAGAAGTGCTCTGGTAAATCTGAAGCAATTAATAATTTATCACTACAAGCAGTAAAGTCCTGTAGTCCTAACCCTGCTTTCCTTGTTTACCCAAATTTCCCATTGATCCTTGCTGGTAAGGAACTGGGCACTATAACTTAGTATGCAATGTTGCACCCAAAGTCTTACTCACATAATGGGCTGAGCAGAGAAGTGGCCCAGCTCACCCAGTGACAGGGTGTGTGAAGAAAGGGAGGTTGACAAGGTGCAGTTCAGGTTATGGTGTATGGTCTGAAGTTTATGGGAGCTGATGAAGTCACTGAGCTGTCTCCTTGGTTCTTGTAAATCAACATAGCTCCATTGACTTCAACTACATTGCTTTGCATCAGCTGAGGACATAGCTTAATAGCAAATTTTTTATGGTGTGTTTGCTATGGTGTGAAGCAAGCTGAGGTCTCTGTACACCAAGTTCCAGACCTTCTTTAACACTGTTTAATGTTGGACAGTGACTGGATTATGTTAATACCTTTAGCCCATTTATTCCATCTAAAGCCTGGTCTACACTAGGCATTTAAACCGGTTTTAGGAGCGTAAAACCAATTTAACGCCACAACCGTCCACAGTAGGAAGCACCTTATATCGATTTTAATGGCTCTTTAAACCGGTTTCTGTACTCCTCCCTAACGAGAGGAGTAACGCTAGTATCGGTATTACCATATCGGATTAGGGTTAGTGTGGCCGCTGATCGACGGTATTGGCCTCCGGGCGGTATCCCACAGTGCACCAGTGACCGCTCTGGACAGCATTCTGAACTCGGATGCAGTGGCCAGGTAGACAGGAAAAGCCCCGCGAACTTTTGAATATTTCCTGTTTGCCCAGCGTGGAGCTCTGATCAGCACGGGTGGTGATGCAGTTAAAAATCAAAATAAAGAAAGAGCTCCCGCATGGACGATGCGGAGGTGATCGCTGTAAGGGCAGGCAAATCTGTTCTATCAGCGCTCCGTTACAGAAGACGAAATTCAAAATCATTTTTTAAATATCTCCAGACAGATGCCATAGCAGGGACTCAGCGCACTGCTGCGTGACAAGCGTAATGGAAAGCCAAAGAATCAAATGGACGCTCATGGACTGGAGGACTCAAGCTATCCCACAGTTCCTGCAGTCTCTGAAAAGCATTTGCATTCTTGGCTGAGCTCCAAATGCTTCTAGGGTCAAAAACAGTGTCCGCGGTGGGTCAGGGCATAGCTCGGCAATTTATGCACCCCCCCACCCACCCCCAGAAGTGAAAGGGAAAACAATCCTCTCTTGACTCTTTTACATGTCACCCTATCTTTACTGAATGCTGCAGATAGACGCGATGGTGCAGCACTCAACACCAACATCCTTGCTCCCCCCACGCTATGGCTGACTGATGGTACAATACGACTGGTATCCGTCCTCGTCATCAGCCTATTGGCACATGGGGCAGTGCAAAAGGACTGGTAACCATGCTGACTAGCATCTGTTAGGTCGATCAAGGGCGCCTGGTCCTAATTTTTCCTGGTAGATGGTACAATATGGCTGATAACCATCGTCGTCATAGCAACAGGGGGCTGAGCTCCATCAGCCCCCACCCTTCATGTGTAAAGAAAAGATTCAAGTGCCCCTGAACTAGCAGAGGGATGCTGGGCTCCTCTCCTACACACTCCTTACTGTCCTGTCTGGACTATCATAGCAGCTGGAGGCTGCCTTCCACTCATATCTCACTAACAAGTCAGTGTGTCTTATTCCTGCATTCTTTATTACTTCATCACACAAGTGGGGGGACAATGCTACGGTAGCCCAGGAAGGCTGAGGGAAGAACGGAATCAACAGGTGGGGTTGTTGCAGGAGCACCCCCTGTGAATAGAATACAGCTCATAATTTCTGCAGGATCTGACACAGAGCAGCTGTGCTCTCTGGTTCTCTGATACAGTGGTTCTCTAGTACACTTGCCCATATTCTAGGCAGGACTGATTCTATTTTTAGATACCAAAAAGGAGGGATTGACTCAGGGAGTCATTCCCAATTTTGGCTTTTACGCCCCTGGTTAAGAGCAGCCAGGGGCACTTATGACAGCAGCAAATGGAACAGTGCAAAAGGACTGGTAGCCACGATCATCTTATTACCAATTTATGGTATGGTAGATGGTACAATATGGCTGATAACCATCTCTGCTATCATGCAAAAGCAAAAGCATGCTGCTGTGTAGCGCTGCTGAATCGCCTCTGTGAGCGGCATCTAGTACACATACGGTGACAGTCACAAAAGGCGAAACAGGCTCCATGATTGCCATGCTATGACATCTTCCAGGGCAATCCAGGGAAAAAAGGCATGAAATGCTTGTCTGCCGTTGCTTTCCCAGTGGAAGGAGTGACTGACGACATTTACCCAGAACCACCCGCGACAATGATTTTTGCCGCATCAGGCACTGGGATCTCAACCCGGAAATTCAAAGGGGCGGGGGAGGCTGCGGGAACTATGGGATAGCTACGGAGTAGCTACCCACAGTGCAATGCTCCAGAAACCGACGCTAGCCTCGGACCGTGGACGCACACCACCGATTTAATGTGTTTAGTGTGGCCGCACACACTCGATTTTATACAATCTGTTTTGTTAAACCGGTTTATGTAAATTTGGAATAATCCCGTAGTGTAGATGTACCCTAAGAGAATACATGAGAGTGTGGCTGTATTAGGTTTAAAATGATGAAGATGCTTGTCCAAGGCTCGAGGTCCCCTAACATGTCATTACCAATACAATACAATCCCAACACCATCAAAATAATCCTTTCAACAGGAACTCAGCCATCTAGAGAGCTACAGCAACTCCTTTCCACCCCGTGATCATCGTGGAAAGCAAACCTTAAGCTCACTCAGTAAACAACATCAAAGTGATGGCACGTTGGCTTCCCAAACAAAAGACAGAATATCGAGGCCTCCCCCATGCAATAAACATTTCCCTCCTCTCCCCAAAACAGAAAAAAGAACTAAAACCAAAGCAGAATCGGAATGAGCTCTCCCTTGACATCTGGTGGTGAGTTGTGGACAAGGACTTCAGGGGCTGATCTTGTTTGCATGGGCACACCCATCTTGCCTAGCATGATGGGACTGCTTGCTCAAATGGCCACTTTGGCTGCTGTGGGATCCCCAGTCTCTTTGTTATCGGGGCAGGAGTAATAAAGAGTTGTTATCCCAGTTATGTGCATCAAGGACAGTAGAACTGTACTCAGCATTTTATGACCGAGTGACTCACCCTCAACTGAGTAGCATTCACTAGGTAAGGGACATGGGTACTAAAGCCCAGGGACCTGTGAGAGGGTGGAGACAGGTATTTGTATCTGGTTGTGAAGGTCTTAAGCACCAATTTGATCATTCTGCTATATAATAATAGAGTTAATTTAAACTCAATTAGGAGTATTGTTACATGCTGCAGAAGTTGTTGATGCCTAGGTCTCAGCATTAGGCCTACTTTGGGCTAGTGGTTCTGGTACAAGAAGACTATCCACATGCACAAGCAGTGAGGCTCCCCTACTTACAGCTGAAATCACTGAGAGCTGTGTTAAGAGTTGAGGGGGAGGGGTGCAAACATATTGGTGAATGGCTAATGGATAGGCCTGGGCGCTGGTGGAGAGGTGTGGGCAGCTGGTGGAGAGGTGTGGGCAGCTAAGCACCTGGGGGTGAAGACTGGAGCAGAACCCCACAGATAGGCATAGCAATCAGCTGTCGAGGGCCTGAGCAGTGAAGCGTGTAAGGCAGAGGTCTCAAAGTCCTGGCCCACCAGACATCTGTGGCCTGAGAACCTCCCCACTGCAGCCCATGGAAACTTTCAAAAAAGTTCTTTCATCTGGCCCTCATGGCTGCTGTCTGAAGGGAGGGTGGAGGCGGGAGGGGAGTGCACAGGAAAGATTCACATGCCCCTCCCCTGAACGTTGCTCCTTCTTGCTGCTCTTGGGATCCTCCAGGGGTTGCACTCAGCAACCTGTCGTTGACCTCGGGCAGTCCCACTCCCTGCAAGTGGTTCCCTATCCCTGCTGTTAGTGGCAGAGCTGCAGAGGAGAGACCCATGCAGCCATGCTGCCGGTTGTCTGCTACAAGGCGCTCCCCCCTCCCCGCAGCTCCCATTAACTGGGGGAGAGGGACAGAGATACCATCACTAGTTGCTGAGCAGAGTCAGACATGGAGGCAGCATCACTAGTCACCAGGCAGAGTCAGCTGAGGGGCCATGAGGCCAAGGGAGCGAGGGAAAAGGGTGGGAAACGGGCTGGGAGGTGATGTGAACACCATCTTCAGTGACATTCAGTGACATCTCAGGCCCACTGAGAGGATTTGAGGACTGGCGCTGGCCCTAAGGTAAATTGAGTTTGAGACCCCTGGTGTAAGGTGCCTCTGAACCTCCCTTCCTTCCACCCAGGCTGGAAGGTAAACTCTGCAGATGAACTTCTCAACTCTGGCGCTTCACTGACCAAGGACAGCAACTGTGAGTGGGGTGACTTTTGCATAGCTGGACTCAAGAACCCAAAGGGAAAGGACACGGCCCAACCTACTTGAGGATGGGTCTTCTGGTTCATGCCTTGTGTTTATGAACCCTAGTTGTGGTGTTTTCCTAATTTGATGCTGAGTTGTTTACCTCCTGTTATTAAAGATTTTTTGCTACACCTAGACTCTGTGCTTGCGAGAGGGGAAGTATTGCCTCTTTGAGGCACCCAGGAGTGTGTGTGTAATTGTCCCAGATCACTGGGTGGGGGCTCGAGCCAGTTTTGCATTGTATTGTTGAAAGGGAACCTCTATGTACTGAACCCAAACCTTGTTGCTATCAACTCTGCATGTGGATTCTAGGGAGTTGCGTTCAATTTCTGCCCTACCATGGACAACTTCTGAGGCCTTCCATAACACATATCACTTCGCAGCAGGTGCAGTCTAGGAATTTGGCTGCCCCAAGCAGGGCGGCATGCCGAGGGGGCGCGCTGCCGGTCCCGCGGCTCCGGGGGACCTCTTGCAGACGTGCCTGCGGAGGGTCCGCTGGGAGGGCGGCAGGCGGCTCCGGCGGACCTTCCGTAGTCATGCCTGCGGGAGGTACACCTGAGCCGCGGGACCAGCGAACTCTCCACAGTCATGCCTGCGGGAGGTTTGCTAGTCCCGCGGCTCCGGTGGACCTCCTGCAGGCATGACTGCGGAAGGTCCACCAGAGCCGCCTGCCACCATGTCGGCAAAATGCCGCCCCAAGAGCGCGCTTGGCGCACTGGGGTCTGGAGCCGGCCCTGCTTCTCAGTGTAGGATTATCAAAGCGGAATAAGAGAGTTAGGTGCAGGGAAGTTCATTTAAGTTTCATAAGCAGATATGGGCACTTCCCTTAGCTTTTTCTGGTTTTAACTTCCAAGCTCCAGCCAGCCCCAAAAAAAATGGCTTTCAGATCACAGCAGCATAGAGCTGTTGCCTAAGGAGAAGCCTTGTCAGACAGAGTTAGTCTTACAAAGGTGTCAGATAGTTTTGGTAGTAAAGGCTCAGTGGGCTGATGTACTCCTAAATCACTTAGACTTCGTTAATATTCAAGCCTATATTTGAAAAGCCTCCCACCCACCTCTTCCCCCCTGCAGTAACAAAGCCTATTGCTAATTGTACTTTGTAGATTATTTACAAAAACAGTCACTACCTCATGCAATCTGCTGTGCCGGTGGTATCAGATCTGGCTGCCTCTTAATGATTAAGGATGACCAGGGGAATTCACATTTCAAAGATGATCATAGCTCTCTGAATAGACAGGGGAAGGAAATCATATTCCAAAGAAGAGAAAGCCCCAGAAATCTTCCCCTTATACCATATCTGACCCATGCACTAAGACTGGCACTAACATCAAAGACTCTCTGAAATTCCCCTGAGCTTGAGCCAGGTCTGATCAAGAAGATGCCAAGGGTTAATAACTCTCACAGTTAAAAATTTACACCTTATTTTCAGTCTGAATTTGTCTAGCTACAACTTTCAGACACTTAATCATGGAAGACGTTTTTTAGCTACATTGAAGAGCCCATTATTAAATATTTGTTCCCTGTATAGACACTTATGTAGCCTGTAATCAAGTCACCCCTTATCCTTTCTTTCTTAAATTGAATGGACTGAGCTCACTGGGTTTATCACTAAGAGGTACGTTTTCTAATCCTTTAATCACTCTAGTGGCTCTTCTCTGAACCCTCTCCAAATTTTTTAACATCTTTCTTCAACTGTGGCGCCAAAACTGTACTCTCTATTCCAGCAGAGGTTGCATAAGTGCTTTAGATTCCCCTGTTTATCCATCCCAGGATCATTTTTGTTTTGGCCAGAGTGTCACATTAGGCTTTTATGTTCTGCTCATTATACACCATGACCCCCTAATCCTTTTCAGAGTCCCTGCTTCCCAGGATAGACTCCCCCACCCTTTAAGTGCAGCCTGCGTACTTTATGTATACATTTACATTTTGCCTGTGTTAAAATGCATATTTGCTTGTGCACAGTTTACCAAACAATCCACGTTTGATAATTTGAGGACGTTAAGGCTGGATTCACAATGGGACTTTGGCTTTCAGACAATTAAAAAACTCCCTGGGATTCACAGTGCCTGAGTTCAGTGCCCAGGCTCCCTAACAAATGAGGAGAGGTCGGTGTCTAAGAATGGGATTCACAAAAGCCAGCAGGCTGAAGGGCTTGCTGCCTGTATTTGCGATGGGAGATGGCACAGAAAGGGGCGAGTACTCTACCCCACCCTTCTCACAGAGCTTGGAGCCTAACTCTGGGCTACAGGATCCACAGCCAGGGCCCCTCCACTGGATCTAGGTGTCTACACCATTTTTTGGCAAGACATGCCAGAGGGGGAGGCAGCAGCACCTCCCAGCTTATAGTGTTTAGCCCATGGCTTAGGGCACTCACGTGGGCTGTGGGAGACCCCTGTTCAAATCCTTTCTCCCCTAGCACATTGCACCACACCACCTCCTCTGGCTTGATTCTGAATGGGCCCTTGTCCAGTAGGTGAGCTCTGAGCTCAGCTGCTGGGAGGAAAGCCATGCCTCCACCCACCTTCCTCTGCTTTGTGGGACACACTGGGGCTGAGGCATCAATCTGCCTGGAAGTGCCCAGTGGCATAAACTTAGGTACCTGGGGAACTTTTGCAGCAGAAATCTAGGTGTTGAGTGAGTTTAGGTGCCCACGGGGCAGCTAAGCAGGGTTTGTGAATACGAGTGGCAGCAAAATGATGGATGTAGGCACCAAAAATAGCCATGCGGCACCTCTGGTCCACTGTGAATCTAAGTTGGGGGTTGTGAATGTCAGCGGCACCGAGATGTTGGACTTAGACTCTGAGAGTAGCAGTGAGGCACCTGTGTTTTTTTTTTAGTCTAGCCCTTAGTGTGAATCTGGGCTGTTTTTGGGGCCCCAAGGCTGGGATTCTTAAAGGAACCCGGAAGAGTTAGGTGTCAAATTCCACCTTCAGTTCTGATGCGGGTTTACTTTGACCACTCCAGTCCACAGCTGCTGGAGAGCCACAGAACCTGGACTATACTAAGAGAAAGAAATAACGAAACCCATGGTGGGAATCTCACTATGGTTTTATCCATCAATCTGGGAACTTGCCTGGGGTCGGTTTCCCAGCTCTAACCTGCCCTGGAGATCTGAGCTCCACAGATTCTCTGCTGTGGGAGAACCCGGGGACACAGCTAGTCACAGGAAAGTTTCAGAGGATCATAGCAAGAATGACAGCGCTGCCGAGAGCGGGTTTGGGCCCCGGTGAAGAAGAATGGGTCTGTGGGCTTTTATCCTCCAAACTCTTTTTATCTGACAGGACCGCCAATAGCTGTAATAACCCTTTCAAACAGAAAACAGTACAAGTGCTCAGTGTGATGTCCCCAACCAGAGCTCTCCTTCCTTCTCATTATGGGCTCTGGCATCCCCCTATTCGGCAATAACAATGCCTATCCCTAATATCACATTGCACAGTTTAGGAATCAAGAGTCAATACCTCGCATAACCTGCCGTGTGCATGGTCTCATAGCCAGCTGCCTCCAAATGGGCAAGAAAGGCCTGGGGAAGTCACATCTCAGAGCTGATCACTGCTGTGCTGAGAGGCTGGGGAAGTGGACCTGGTTCCAAAAATGAGACAGCCTCAGAAATCTCCCTCTTATATAATAGCTGATACATGAGGTAAGGCTGGCTCTAGGATGAAAGAGACTGAAATCTCCCTCTGCTTTCCTGGCAGGATGAGGGGACCTGACTCTTTGGAGATTTAGGGAGTCTGCCACAAGCGGAATCATTAAGAAATCCCTGGAGTGGTTCAGTTCGGTTACATGTTTATTTTAGCCTCCCAAACTCAGCCTGCTCTGGAGTTCCCCTGCCGGGGAGGGTGGACACAAGGGAAGTATTTGGGAGGCAGGGAAAGAAATGGACATTTGAGTGGCCTCAGTCTGAGGGAATTCCAGTGAGTTTTATTGCTGGCACTGGGAGAGAAATGTGATCCAGGGTTAGAGCAGGAGGAAAGGAGTCAATCCTACTGGGTCCTAGGCTAGTTCCAGAAGGGCATGGAGTTAAGCTCCTTGGGGCTGAGATGGTCTTTTTGTTCTGTGTTTGTACAGCACCTTGCACAACGGAGTCCTGGTCCAGGACTGGGGCTCATAGGCACTAAAGCACCAACATAACAAAACAACAACAAAAATCATGAGTGGCTATTAAAGGGAAAATATTCAGATCCACCAGACTCCTTTGACATCCCACCCTCTGCTCACTGAGGATAGCTTCTAGGCTCTGTTGTACAACTTTCTGAAATGTGCTTGTAAAATGACATTATCCGGGCCATTTGGACACTTCATCAGTTTACAAATTAAACTTTAATTCCCTACCTGCCTGTTCTGTGAGCTCAGTCTGGGACCTGAGCGTGAAGCTGTGTCTCAACTTCTCTGTCATCATCACCAGCAACAAACGCTCTATAGGCAATACCGAGCTTTAAGCTGTGCAGCCCCCTCTCCTTCACAGCCTACCTAAAACTTTAAACGGAGTGGAGATTAGGGATAATCTTGGAATGGCACAATATCTGAATGAATATTTTGCCACGGTCTTTAATGAGGCTAATGAAGGGCTAAGGTATAGTGATAGAGGGACCGATGGGAATGAAGATATGGGGGTAGACATTACGGTATCTGAGGTGGAGGCCAAACTTGAACAGCTTAACGGAAGTAAATCGGGGGGCCCGGATAATCTTCATCCTAGAATATTAAGGGAATTGGCGAGTGATATTGCTAGCCCGTTAGCGATGATTTTTAATAAATCTCTAAATTCGGGGATTGTACCGTTGGACTGGAGATTAGCTAATGTAGTTCCTATATTCAAGAAGGGGAAAAAAAGTGACCCGGGTAACTACAGGCCTGTTAGTTTAACATCTGTAGTATGCAAAGTAATGGAAAAAATTTTGAAAGAGAGAGTGGTTAAGGAGCAGGAGGCCGATGACAACTGGGATAGATTACAGCATGGATTTACGAAAGGTAGATCGTGCCAAACCAATCTGATCTCCTTCTTTGAGAAAGTAACAGATTTTTTAGACAAGGGAAATGCGGTGGATCTAATATATCTGGATTTCAGTAAGGCGTTTGATACGGTACCGCATGAGGAATTATTGGTTAAATTGGAAAAGATGGGGATCGAAATGAAAATCCAGAGGTGGATAAGGAGTTGGTTAAAGGGGAGACTGCAGAGGGTAGTACTGAAAGGGGAACTGTCGGGTTGGAGGGGGGTTACCAGTGGAGTTCCTCAAGGTTCGGTTTTGGGTCCTATTTTATTCAATCTATTTATTGCTGACCTGGGAACCAAGAGTAGGAGTGGGCTGATAAAGTTTGCGGACGACACCAAGTTGGGAGGTATTGCCAATTCGGAGAAGGATCGGGATATCCTCCAGGGAGATTTGGATGACCTTGTAAACTGGAGTATTAGTAACAGGATGAAATTCAATAGTGAGAAGTGTAAGGTTATGCATTTAGGGATGACTAACAAGAATTTTAGTTATAAGCTAGGGACGCACCAGTTGGAAGTAACGGAGGAGGAGAAGGACCTGGGAGTCCTGGTTGATCGTAGGATGACTATGAGTAGGCAATGTGATGTGGCCGTTAAAAAAGCTAATGCGGTCTTGGGTTGCATTAGGCGGGGTATTTCTAGTAGGGATAAGGAAGTGCTAGTCCCGTTATATAAGGCGTTGGTGAGACCTCATTTGGAGTATTGTGTGCAGTTTTGGTCTCCCATGTTTAAGAAGGATGAGTTAAAACTGGAACGGGTACAAAGAAGGGCCACTAGAATGATCCGAGGAATGGAAGGCCTGTCGTATGACAGGAGACTTGAGGAGCTCGGTTTGTTTTCCTTAACCAAAAGAAGGATAAGGGGAGATATGATTGCACTCTTTAAATATATCAGAGGGATAAATACCAGGGAAGGAGAGGAATTATTTCAGCTCAGTGCTAATGTAGACACGAGGACAAACGGATATAAATTGTCAGTCAGGAAATTTAGGCTTGAAATTAGACGAAGGTTTCTAACCATCAGGGGAGTGCAATACTGGAACAGCCTACCGAGGGAAACAGTAGGGGCGAAGGACCTCCATGACTTTAAGATTAAGCTAGATAAGTTTATGGAGGAGATGGTATAATAGGATAACGGGCTTAGTCAATAGGTCAATTAAGTGCCAAACTGGTGCTTAATTGGGTCAAATTGGGTCAATAATATGATATTCTTAACCTCTTTCAGAGGGTATGGCTGGAGAGTCTTGCCCGCATGCTCGGGGTTCAGCTGACCGCCATATTTGGGGTCGGGAAGGAATTTTCCTCCAGGACAGATTGGCAGTGTCCCTGGAGGTTTTTCGCCTTCCTCCGAAGCATGGGGCAGGGGTCGCTTGCTAAAAGAGTGGGTAGATCGGCTAATGTGGCCTGCATCTTGCAGGAGGTCAGACTAGATGATCATAATGGTCCCTTCTGATATTGAATTCTATGATTCTATGATTCTATATGTACCCCTGTGCAGACCCGTCTCCTTCACACCCTGCTGTCATGTACCCCTATGCACTCCTGCTGCTTTCTGTCATTTCGCAAAGGAGTCATTGATGAAAAATCAGTTCACAATTCTGTTGCCAATATGCCAGCCAGGAATAGCCACCAGCCAGTTTCCCAGATCTGTGCTGACTTTGAAGGGCCGACAGGAGTAACAGTATTTACAATTTATTTATTTATATTTGTTGCTGAAAATCTGACTTGTCTACACATGTTTAGTAGATCTGTGTGTTGAGTAAGAAGAGGCCATTTTTACTGAATCACTTTTCAGAGCTTTCAACTATTAAAAATATAGTGTTGTTCAGGAATAAAAACATTTGTTATAATTATTTTTGAAATATTTAAAAAACATTTTAATATTTAACTTTATAAAAAGAACAGTTTTTCCAATGTTTGAAAATTTTCATGAAGATTTTAACTGAAAATGTTCACGTTTTGGTATTTCAATCTTATTAATCATTATTATTATTATTATTATTAGTAGTATTAATATTAGTTTGTTTTCCTTATAAAAAGAGCTGAACATATAAAATGTGGTTTTCCCCAGTTTTTTGTTGTCCTTTGAAAAAAATTTGCACAATTTCTGAAAATACTTTTTCATATTTTTAACTTTAACTAAAATGCAGTTATTCAAAGAAAAAATAATCCCTCAAAAATTTTGACCAGCTAAACACATTTTATGAGAGAAAGACAAGGTAGGTGATATCTTTTATTGGGCCAGCTAATATTGATGGATGGGGCAAGTTTTCAAGTTCGTCAATCTTTCCTCTGCCTCTGGCAGACAAGGTCTGAATGGGACCAGATCTGGTAGGAGTCCTCTAAGCACACCTACCAGACTGGGCCCCTCATGAACACTATGCAGGTGAACACCTAGCTTCTCTGGTTTGTGGATCACTCCAAACACCTGGAAGGAAATGGTATTGCTTATGCTCAAAGTCAGAAACTTAGGTGATGAGGGAACTGTTACCCCGGGTGTTTAAGCATTCAGTGATTAAGAGATAATCTAAACAAAATAAATAAATACATTCGGTCAATGGAAACATTTTAGTTTGATAATTTTAATAGTTTCACAGAGTTTAAGGCCAGAAGGGGCCAGTCAATCATCTCTTCTGACCTTGTGTGTATCAGAGGCCATTTGACTTCACTCAGTTAGCCCCATCTTGAGCCCAAAGACTTTAGTTAAATTAAAGCATTTCAGTCCTCAGCAGACTACACTCTCGCCACAGGCAAAGACTGGACAAGACGGAGATGCCCCCAGTGTCCAAGGCAGGGAACTGATCAGCTGAGGCATGGCTCTTGGGTGCCACCAGGCAACGCGCCTCATGCTCCAGAGGTAAGTTTTGCTTTGATTTTGACCTTTTTAATTATTTTCACCTTTTCTTTAGTATAAATTAACTGAGACATCAAAATGAAAAAAAACATTTTAAGCTGGAAAATGTCAGAACAGGATATTTCAGCCATTTTTGCACCTTTAACAAATAAAAATTAAATCAGAAGATTCATCAAATCCAACCCTTTCCCGAGAAAAGTTTTTGTTTTGATGAAATGGCATTTTCTGACCAACAAAACATTTAGATAGAAAATGTTCAAGAAGCTCTCCTGAAGAGCTCATAAATCCATTGACCTGGGGAACTCATTGCCACAAGGTATCACTGAGACAACGAGCTTAACAGGGAGAGACATTGGCATGGATTACAAGAACCTTGAAGGTTACATTAGATAAGAGAATGAATTAAACTGCTATGGTGCAGGTCTCCAACCAGCCACTAACCCACAGGGAACCACCCTTATGGTTCCTCCAGGAGTCACTTCCCTGATCAGGGCTGTTCCATGAGCCTGTGGAAAGAGGCTGACTCTCAGGGCTGGGTTCAGACACTCCAGGGCAACGCATGGGGCTCTGCCCCCTTGACCCTGTGCTCACGTGGAGTGTCAGTGGTGGGTGGGATGGTGGCATGGGACCCCTGCTCTCTCCCAGAAGAGACAATGGGTGACTCTCCCCCACCCCTTGGGATCAGCGAGGTGCCCACAGATGCCAGGCAGAGGGCAATCGTGGTCTCCCCAGTCCTTACATTCCCAGCCAGGGTGTATCTGCTTGGTTGAGGAGGTCAGGACTGCTGTGCTCTTCCCTGTCCCCTGCAAACTGAGCCCACCGATGGGGTGGGGTCATTGGGGTCCTCAGAAAAGTGGGGCTGGGAGTTCAAACGCCATGGAGATGTGTGGGGCAGTTCCACTCTCCCAGAGCCATTGTCTCAGGCTCTCTGCAGACTCAAGGAGTCAATGCTGCAGCAGCTGCACTGGGGACAGATCTCCCCACTCTCCAAACCTTTGCTCCAGGATGTGGGTGGTGCATCATCTGGGGCTGGCCCCAGTCAGACCCAGGGCACTGGTCTCTGGCAATTCCTATGTTCTTGTGGAAAACAAGGAAAATCTGCTTTAAAAAATAACTTGACAAATATTTCACCCAGATCTGTGAAAATTCATTAAAAGCTCAAACAAAACTGAATCATGGATCAGCTCTAAATAAATGATTCTTTATGAAGTGTTCTTCCCGTATCAGTTAATATTCCTCAGATTAATTGTTTTGGTAAACTGAGGCACTGAGAGTTGAGGTAATACAGTGCATAGCCAGGCTTAGATCACAGGAGCTGCCAGCATCTTGACCTCCTTTCTCTAGCCACTGCTGACTGCTCTACAAGCGATCATTTGAGGTGGCAATTCTCACTGGAGTCTTAGGGAGTTAGAAGCCCAAGATGTACATGCCTTACTCCATTAGGCTCCTTTACAAATCCCTGCCGTCATTTTCTGGAATTGCAGAGAAGCTCAGGCCTCAGAAGTCAACAAAATAGATGCAGAGTGTAGCCCTGAGGATTAATCTGTTGGTCTGTATAAAATGTCTTTTTGATAAAAGTATGTAGGCTGTATAGATTAATAGAATTATTTACAATAAGCTGTAATGCAAGATACCTAGAAACTTGTAGGCCAGACATCCTGGCCAATTTCCTTCGTGACGCTGAAAGCAACCTTTAAGACCCTTACTCAGAAAAGTAATAATAGGATACAAACCTACGCAAAATGTCTAGGGACCTTTTGAATGTCTGCTAACCTTTCACCTAGATAGGGTGAAAAGTGGGGTTTTTCTGCCCACAAATTTCACACATACACCGCAGATGCGTACATATCTGTCATCCATACGCACATAAAAGGTCAGCCTATGAAAACAGGTATCCATGTGGGAAAGACAAATTTGGGCATAGGAGGAAGGATTTCTCCCTATAAAAAGGGTGACAATCCACCATTAGACAGGCGATACACCCATCCTTCTATTCTCCATCGCCTCACCCTGCCTACACCTACGAAAGCTGTCAACTACTGATAAGTCGTAGTGTTCTGTCCTTTCACAGTTGTAAGTATGAACAAATTCTTATTTCTGCTTCACCTCTAAGCATCTAGTTTATAGAGGGCTAAAACTCATAACTATTTTCATTACTTCCTCTATCAGAGGTGTGAAATTCACTCTAGTGCTACTGCTACAGAGTGCATTTAGAACTGTGTATTATCATATCATATCTCTTAAAGAACTGTGATATTTTGTAACTTTGTAATCTCAAACTGCTTTTAACATTTTACATTTACTTCTTGTTTCATTGATTTTAAATAAAAGGTCTTGATTGACTATTTCTGTCTCAGTGTAATTTCCTGTTATATACCCCCAATCTCCTTGTATAAATTCTGTGAAGCCTGATTCAAGACGAACTTTATCTTCTGATCACACATATTGGCGACCCATACCCATATTATTAATATCTATTAATTATTATTAATATTACTAATTAATTAGAAAATTAATTATTAAATAAATCTAAATTCAGTGGATAAATTCCACTGTCCCTACTAACCCTCCCCAAATCAGGCTACAAGAGCCAGGATTACAAAGGGGTTTAGGCACCTAAAGAAGCTGATAGGTATCTACTAGAATTTACAATAGCACCAACAGTTTAGGCAGCCTACTCCCATTGAATGCTCATGGGATTTAGGCACTTAGCTCACATAGGAGCATTGATAAATGCCAGTTAGTGCCTGTCTCCATCAATTAGATGCCTAAATCCATTTGTAATCCTGCCAACAGATAACACAGAAGCTGGGCTGAAAGCAGGGAACCTGGGGAAATCGTAGGCCCTGTGCTAGGCAGAGGATCAGATTAGAGGATCAGAAGGACCCTTTTGGCTTTATCACCAAGGCATCTATGCACTTGCCTCTGGGCCTTTGCTGCTGAGCTGTGCAGGGCTCCAGGGAGTGAGTCCCGCTAGCCCTTAGAAAATAGAAGTGAATAAATCACCTTCCTGCAGCCTGGGTCCTTTAATGCTATTGCAAATCAAAGCCAGGTACACATGGCTCACCTGTAGAAAGCAACAGCTCAGAGTCTAGTTCAGTCACAGAGTGAGGGATGAAAGGATGCTCAGATACCTTGGCCTTTAGCTTCTAGGTGGTATATAGATATTGACCAAAGAATCCTGGTGCTGGATGACTGAATGCATCATTTGCTGGGGAAAAAATCCACAAAGATCAGCACAGTAAGTTTCTTATTTCAATTAAATATGTTTGGGGATCAACATACAGGGGAAAATTATGATGATAAATATAAATTACAATATGAACTCATTAAGACTTTACTCTCAGTTTAATCAATTATCTACTGCTGATAGGAATTTTTCTGCCTCTCACTGAAAACTCAAAATCTATTTTTTTTAAATTTTTGCCAAATGAAAACTTTCGACTGAAAACTGGATTTTTTTTTAATCATACCAAAAATGCTTGTTTTTTGAGTTTTCAGATTCTTTAATCAATAAACCCAAAATTTTTGAGAAAAGCAGACAGAGTCTGAGATTTGTTGTTGTTTAGCTGAAAAAACAATCTCCATTATAAAAGACACAGCTAAAAATTTCCAAGCAGCCTTAAACTTTAAATAAGTTGGGGAAAATTAATATTCTCTGACAAAATATTAATTTCAAGTCCATTTATTCTATTGTATCTGTGTGATCTCTCTTTCAAAGGGATCATTGTAAGAAGGTAACAGTTGAATAACTAGTAAAGTTGATAGCACCCAGACTGTGTTTTATACAAACTAGCCCCTTTTAACCCTGGGTTAGAGTTGAACCAAGCATCCAAACCCCATCTATCCTGACCCCGTTCAAGGGAGCTCACTGGGAGTAGAACTCAGAGCTCCTGGCCTAGCTCCACACTGCTGCTGGCTGAGTATATATGGTGTAAATGAGTGTGCAGAACTTACACATAACAAGACATGGGGCCATGTTTCCAAAGGTATTTCGGCACCTAGTGGGATTTCCAGAAGCACCTAGGAGCTCACAACTCGTTGATTTCAAAGAGTGTTGAGGGCCTAGATGTTTTGAGAATCCCACTAGGTGCCTCAATGCCTTTGAAAATCTGCCCCCCGGCCCCTTTCCGAAAGCCCTGACAGTCCTAGCAGACACAGCAGAGAAAGGGGCAGGGAACAGAGGCAGAAAGAGGGGAAATGACTTGTCCAAGGTAACACAGCAGGTCACTGGCAGAGACAAGAACAGAGCCCCGGTGTCCTGACAGCCACTGCACCGCAATGCACAGAGTAAACGATACAACATAGCAATGATGGAGGGATGCTGCTAGTCCATTGTTCCATGCAGGCAGAAGTGCAGCTGGGAGTTGTTGCCATAAATCAGTTTGGAAGCAGGCAGCCGGCCGTCTAAGCACAGAGCTTGGGGTAGAAACATTACAGATGAGCTGCTACTTACGATGCTGGAGGAGTCTATGTCATATTGCTCTGCAAAGTGGGAATCAGGCTGAGTTGGCATTTTAATCTATTAATTTCTTGACCAAACTATGAGCTTGGTGATGGTCACAATAGAGGGCCCTTCTTTGAAAAAACTGTTGGGTTTGGAGTGTGCTTTGTTCCATCCTTCACACTGCATTTTATCAAACCACACCTTGGGTCAAATCCTCAGATGAGGTAAAGTGACAAAGCTCCATTAACTTTAAAGGAGCTGATCCAATTTACATTAGTGCGATAATAGACTGATTAATTGTCAGAGGCAAGGAGCACTAACAATACCTAATCACTGCAAGTGAGGAGTTCTGTGTACCTTTGACATTCATATAATGAGGTATTAGGGTAAGGAGAAACAGGGTCATTCTCTCTGTCACTCTAATGCTGATCATTGTCCTTCTCATTCCCTCCACAGCCATCACATGATGTACTGAGAAAGAAAATGTCCAACCAAACCGCTGTAACCGAGTTCCTTCTCCTGGGATTCTCTGACATTCAGGAACTTCAGATTTTACACTTTGTGGTGTTTCTACTGCTTTACCTGATATCCCTGCTGGGGAACCTTCTCATTATCGCAGCCATAGCCCTCGACCGCAACCTTCACACCCCCATGTATTTCTTCCTCATGAATCTGTCCATCCTAGACCTAGGCTCCGTCTCTGTCACCATCCCCAAATCCATGGCCAATTCCCTCATGAACACCAGATGGATTTCCTATTCTGGATGTGTTGCCCAAGTCTTTCTCTTTGCCTTCTTTGCTTCAGCAGATTATGCCATACTGACCGTCATGGCGTATGATCGATACGTCGCCATCTGCCAACCACTGCACTATGAGACTGTGATGAACAGGAGAGCTTGTGTCCAAATGGCAGCCAGTGCCTGGATCAGTGTTATTCTCTACTCTGCAGTGCACACTGGAAACACATTTGCAATATCCTTTTGTGGCGGCAACATGGTGGATCAGTTCTTCTGTGAAATCCCCCAGCTCCTTAAACTCGCCTGCTCTGGTTCAGACCTCAGTGAACTTGGGTTTCTCATTTTTAGTTTATTCTTATGGTTAAGCTGCTTTGTTTTCATAATTTTGTCATATGTTCAGATCTTCACCACAGTGGTGAGAATCCCCTCTGAGCAGGGCCGACATAAAGCCTTCTCCACCTGCCTTCCTCACCTCATTGTGGTCTCCTTGTTCCTTTGTACTGCCATTTTTGCATACCTGAAACCCATCTCCAGCTCTCCATCAGTTCAGAATCTCTTGGTGGCTGTTCTCTATTCTGTGTTGCCACCAATGATGAATCCGATCATCTATAGCATGAGGAACAAGGAGCTCAAAGATGCCCTGAATAAACTGATAGGTTGGAGGTTATTTATTAGGAATTAAATATCCATATGATCATGATATCATTCTGTGTTTCTTTAGAAATATAATTATCTGACAATATTATTGTCTCCATGAGAACATAACATGCTATCTCTTCATGGTATTTACACTAGTAAAAATCCAGACAAACTTGACTGAAGAGAAAAAAAGAGTTATTATACATTTACACAAAAGTACATAAGATCATTATCTATCTATCTATCTATCTATCTATCTATCTATCTATCTATCTATCTATCTATCTAGTGTTTATATACTGTTACCCATCACCATACTATATGAGCACTTTGCACATAATATCAGTAGCCGTAGCAAAAGTCCTTAGTGGGGTCTCTGGCTCTTCTTACTTTGAGTGATGAAAAGTCTGATTGAGGTATCAATGCATATGTTGTTTGTTTCTCTGTTTTTTAATTTATTTTTGTTTAGCTGGTTGGTTGGTGGTTTGATTTGTTTCTTTGTTCCAGGTGGTTTTGGAGGTGGAATGGCCCAGGGACACAGTGACAGTTTGGTTCGACAGGAGTGCCCATATATCATCTCTTTGATGAGTTTTTTCTGAGCGCACTGAAGGTTTGCTCCCCACAATGATAAAAGGGTGCAAAAGAGGTTTCTGCATGGTTGAATTCCTGCTTAAATTATTATGTTTATATTGTTGGGGTATTATTGTATTATTAATGATGTGTTGGGGAACAAAGAACCTCAGGGAGGCATGTTTTTATCACTTCAACTAAAATTATTATTTAAAAGCTGTGTCATTGGTGCTGTGGTGGAAAGGCTGTTCTGAAGAGCAACTTTTTCCAGTGTCTCCTAAAGAAAATCTGACTCAGGATAATGAGGCCAAAATTGGATCCCATTCAAGTTACTGGGGTCTAGCCCCTCACTTCTAAGAGATCAGGATTTGGCCAATGGCCAGTGCACACACGGATCCAGATTTGGCTGACAGCACCCTGGAAAAAGTGAGGGTGAAGGAAATGTAAGGGTCATATTTTCCAACTCAGCTAGACCAGCACCAGTGCAGAGTAGATCCACTGACATCACCACTATAATACTGATGATGTTCTGGCCCAAAGTCTCTGGGCTACACTCAATAGTAATATAAACACTGGTGTAAGTAACTTGTCTGGGGTCATTTTGTTCTAACCTTGGTGTAAGTGGAAAAGTGCCATCACATGCACTGATTTGGTGTTCCATATGCCATCCAGTATGTATGTGATAGCATATGATTAGAAAGACAGAAAGTCAGATAGGCCCATAAGAATGGCCATACTGGGTCAGACCAAAGGTCAATCAAGCCCAGTATCCTGTCCTCTGACAGTGGCCAATGGCAGGTGCCCCAAAGTGAATGAATAGATAGGTTATCATCAAGTGATCCACACCCTCTCACCCAATCCCAGCTTCTGGCAAACAGAGGCTAGGGACACCATTCCTGCCCATCCTGGCTAATAGCAATTGATGGGCCTATCTTCCATTAATCTATCTAGCTCCCTTTTGAACCCTGTTATAGAATTGGCCTTCACAACACTGTCTGGCAAGGAGTTCCAGAGATTGACAGTGCATTGCATGAAAAAATACTTTCTTGTATTTGTTTTAAACCTGCTACCTATTAATTTCATTTGGTGGCCCCTTGTTCTTGTATTATGAGAAGGAGTAAATAAAACTTCCTTATTTACTTTCGCTATACCACTCATGATTTTATAGACCTCTATCATATCTCTCCTTAGTCGCCTCTTTTCCGAGCTGAAAAGTCCCAGTCTTATTAATCTCTCCTCATACGGAAGCTGTTCTATACCCTTAATCATTTTTGTTGCCCTTTTCTGAACCTTTTCCAATTCCAATATATCTTTTTTGAGATGGGGCGACCACATCTGCATGCAGTATTCAAGATGTGGGTGTACCATGGATTTATATAGAGGCAATATGATATTTTCTGTCTTATTATCTATCCCTTTCTTGATGATTCCCAACATTCTCTTCGCTTTTTTGACTGCCACTGCACATTGAGTGGATGATTTCAGAGAACTATCCACAATGATTCCAAGATCTCTTTCTTGAGTGGTTACAGCTAATTTAGACCCAATCATTGTATGTATATACTTAGGATTATGTTTTCCAAAGAATTTGTTTGCATTTATCAACATTAAATTTCATCTGCCATTTTGTTGCCTAGTCACCCAGTTTTGTGTAATCCTTTTGTAGCTCTTCACAGTCTGCCAGGGACTTAACTATCTTGAGTAGTTTTGTATCATCTGCAAATTTTGCCACCTCACTGTTTACTCCTTTTTCCAAATTGTTTACAAATACGTTAAATAGGACTGGGCCCAGTAAAGATCCCTGCGGGACACCACTATTTACCTCTCTCCATTCTGAAAACTGACCTTTTATTCCTACCCTTTGTTTCCTATCTTTTAACCAGTTACCAATCCATGAGAGAACTTTCCCTCTTATCTTATGACTGCTTATTTTGCTTAAGAGCCTTTGGTGAGGGACCTTGTCAAAGGCTTTCTGAAAATCTAAATACACTATATCCACTGGATCTCCTTTGTCCGCATGCTTGTTGACCCCCATCAAAGAATTCTAGTAGATTGGTGAGGCATGATTTCCCTTTACAAAACATGTTGACTGTTTCCCAGCAAATTTTGTTCATCTATGTGTCCGACAATTTTGTTATTTATGATAGTTTCAACCAATTTGCCCGGTAATGAAGTGAGGCTTACCGGCCTGTAGTACTCAGGGTCATCTCTGGAACCCTTTTTAAAAATTGGTGTTACATTAGCTATCCTCCAGTCATTTGGTACAGAAGCTGATTTAAATGATAGGTTACAGACGAGAGTTAGAAGTCCTGCAATTTCACATTTGAGTTCCTTCAGAACTCTTGGGTGAATACCATCAGGTCCTGGAGATAGATTACTGTTTAGTTTATCAATTTGTTTCTAAACCTGCTCTAATGACACCTCAATATGGGACATTTACTCAGATCTGTCACCCAAAAAGAATGGCTCAGGTTTGGGAATCTCCCTCACATTCCCTAGGACCGTTCCCTGTCCTAACACACAAACCTCCTTTTGTCATAAAGATGGATTTTTATTTGATTGTGAATTATGTTAGCTAGCTAGGTAGATAGATAATTTATGAACATTATTGTGTTTCTTTTCCTGTTAATGATTGTCTATGTCCAGAGCATGATTGTCCTATAAGTAGTCCTTATTAAATGTTATTTAGTAAAGATTTTTATGACTATATCTTACACCATCGCTCATTTACAAACAACTTATCAGAAGTACTCATTGTTTAAACTTTTAGCAGTTTTGACTGGATACATTTTTAACATGATCTCTTTCGTTTCTGTGAATAAATGGAAGTATCACACTTGGGATCCTTAAAAATCAAGGAGTCAGTCCTCAGCAGGTATACACGGTTCTAGCTCCACTGAAGTCAATAGAAATCTGAGCATTTACATCAGCTGAGGATCTGCACTGAACAAAACTCACTTCCTTTGAATATTCTGTACAAATGTCCTGATTCCACAAGCTGCTTCAGCACATTCTTAACATTAAACACATGAGTAGGCCCACTGAAGATTTAAAGATAAAGCCATGGTTAAATCCCTGTTGTATATGGGTTAGAATTATGGATAGAACTTAAGGCTAATACCAAACAGGTGTCAGACTCTGACACTTCCTCAGTTTCTCTCCTTTCTCAGTCAAACAAAGCCCTACAATTGATGCATTGAAATTATTCTCCCCTTCTGGAGTCTAGAGATTAACGTAAAATAAAAAGTTAATCTCAAAGCCAGAATCTCTGGACCTTCTTCTCCAGACTCACCAGTCCGTAATGTCCCTTCATCACCAACTTCTCCCTCCTGGAGGGCCTGCTCACCAGCATGCTCATCCCCAAGATATTGACCAATATGGTGAATTTCCTTCTCTAGCTGCCATGCTCAGGCCTACTTCCTCTTCCTGGTGGGCTCCAGGGAGTTTTTCATCCTTGCTGTCATGTCCTTTGACCACTATGCGATTATCAGATAACCACTGCAATACGCCACCATTGAGAGCACTCATGTCTCCCTCTTGCTGGTGGCTGTTGCATGGACATGGGGGTTCCTGGCCTTGATTCTGCCTACTCACTTGGTGACTTGACTTCCATATTGTGGTCTCAACCTCACTGACCATTTTTTTCTGCTACGTGGTGCCACTCTCAAGCTCTCCTGCTTCGACACAGCCCTCTCCTGGACAGTCCAAATATATTAAGTCGGTTATTCCTTTAAGGGAATAATATATCCGCTTATTATTTTAAAAAGTTATGCAGACACTTCAATTTAAACACACTGGATTAGATAAAACAACAAATTAAATTTATTAACTCCAAAGAGAGAGATTTGAAGTGAGTACCAGTAATGAGGTATAAAAGTCAGAAATGGATACAAGAAAAATAAAGATAATATGCTGCCTAACTTAACAAACTTTATTACATTCAAAGCAAAGTTTTCTTATCACATGCTTCCAGCAGTTTGACTGACCAAACCCCTTAAGTCAGGGTCCATCCCCCAGAGTCCAACAGCAGATTCCAGGTTAGCATCCAAATGAATGGACCATCCTTCCTCAGTCATTGCAACATGACTAAAGGACTGGGACTCAGTACACTTGAGTTCTGTTCCTCTGAGCAGTTGTGTGACCTCAGGCCAGTCATTTCCCCTCTCTGTGCAATCTGGAAAATGTGACTGATGATACCGACCCTGCTTTAAGATCGACATCTAAATTTTATTGTTGTCTACATGTACATGGTGACCAGACAGAGAGCACAGAAGAATACTTGAAGAGTAAATATGGGTGGGAAACGGGTTTCCTGTCGGGCAAGGCTTGTCAAGATTTTGAGAAAGACACGGTAGGTGAGGTAACATCTTTTATTGGAGCTACTTCTGCTGGTGGAAGGCATAAGCTTTCACACTTCTCAGAGCTCTCTTCCTTGGGTCTTAGAGAAGAGAACTAGAGTGTCCAAGCTAAATACAAGAGGTGATATACTGTTACAATAAGGAGATCACACATGTTGTAGGAGACCACTTAAAATGAAGTTTATAATTAACATGAAGTAGGTGATTAACATTCTGGAGAGGAGGCATCATGGATGCAGACTCCAAAGGAGCTACAGCCAATTTACACATGCTTGGCAGCTAATATGAATTACAGGTTTTCAAAATGTCATGCAGCGTTGCATCTGCAGCCCAATGAGCCTTTTAGTTTAGTGCTGTCTGCAGTAAGAGGAAAACAATGTAAATGTTGAGAAAGAAAGAAAGAAAGAAAGAAAGAAAGAAAGAAAGAAAGATTCTGGGCCATTCATCCCAACAGAAGCTGAAGATCAGATAGAGAAAATCTTAGCAACACTGAATTCCTCCAAAGTTCTATCCTGAGTAGAAATGAATCTCTCCATCGCCATTAAAAGCTTCACTTGTAATTAATCCCAAGGGGCAAAGAGATAAGAAAGTGCAGACAGGTTAGGAACTTTGGAATCAATTTCAGATCAGGTTCACATGCAAAGAATATAGATTTGAAACTCTGTGGTGGGCCAGATCCCCAGCTGGTGTAAACCAGCATATCTCCATTCAAATCACAGGACCAGATTCCCAGTTAGAGTAAACAGTCCCAACTACTCTGAAGTCAATGGAACTGTATAATTTTCCACTGGTTTTGTACCTGGCCCTTAGTTTTTAGTCTTTGCCTCTGGGTACCTCCTAGTAATCTGCTTGAAGCAACCGGGTCAGCCTGAGCAGCAGGTACCTCTGGTGGCTGCATCCCAGGAGATGCTGGTGCAATGCAAGAGACAAAAATATCTCTGTTCTCCCAGAGGTAATTATGTGGGATTAATGAAGGAAGAGGGTATTTTAGGTCAACTGAGGCTCTGGTGCCACTGGGCTCTTAGCTATTGCAAGTTACATGTCTGTGCTATATATTTTATTTCTGCAAACACCTTGAGGGTACCCTTTCAGTCTCTGCCCTGCCTTGTTTTTAGTCAAGGGTTCTTCCAGGGATGCTGCCATCATGAGAGATCCAGGGTGGATGCTGTTTCACCTCTGTGGGGTTAGGATCAACTAGGGCAGATTGTCAGGATGGTTTGTTCCTGTGTTGAGCTCAGAGCTGGGCTCACAGATCTGGAGACCGGATTCAGCTGTTTAACCCCGGAGCAGGGACATCCTGGGCTGTGACCATGTCTGAAGCCTGCACAAGCTGGGATCATCTCTAGAGTTGTGAGGGGCTTCCAGTCCCTGATTCCATTTAGTCCATCACCTCTCAGCCAAGCCTGCCCTAGGAGGGGAGCAGGGAGCATCCATCTGTGTACTAGATCCTGGTCTGCTAGGAATTGCAGAAAGAGCCAGCAACTCAGGACATACAGCAAGGGGACAGCAAAGGGCTGCTGGATAGATAGATAGATAGATAGATAGATAGATAGATAGATAGATAATGTCCAAACAATTCTGATGCCTGAGAATCGACTATCACAAGCTGAGACAAGTTCCACAAAGAGCAGCACAGTAAGTTTGGTATTTCAATTACATATTTTGGGATATTAATATTTAAGAACATAAATGTAAAATTGCAATCTGAACTGTTTTGGGGCTGGTCTACACTACCATGTTAAGTCAATCCGAGATACACTACTTATGTTACATGCATCCGATGAAGTTGGTATTCACCCACGAAAGCTCATGCTCCAATACGTTTGTTAGTGTATAAGCTGCCACAGGACTCTTCGCTGCTTTTACTTATGTTATGTAAACAACATAACAGAAGTCAACGTAGCTTAGATCCACTTACCACGGTGTCCGCACTATACTGTGCTGAAGGGAGACACTCTCCTGTGGAGATAACTTCTGCCTCTCATGGAGGTGGATTACCGACCTCGACGGGAAAGCGTTCTCTCATTGATTTAGCGTGTCTTCACCAAACCTGCTAAATTGATGCCACTGCGTCACGTAGTACCTTTGATAAATCCTACTGGGTCCCTGTCTTCATCTTTAGGTGCCTAAATCCCTTTGTAATCCTGGCCCACAGAAATAAAAGAAGCTGGGCTTTAGTCAGGGTACCCTGCGGGAAATCCTAAACCCTGTGCTATGCCGATGTCAGACTAGAGCAGTGGTCCCCAACGTGGTGCCCGCGGGCGCCATGGCACGCGCCGGGGAATCTATGTGCGCACGCGTACTGGCCAGCGGAGAAGCATCTGCTGAAATGCCACTGAGAAGCAGTGTTATCCAGAGGTGTCGCTGCCGAAATGCCGATGATTTTCGGCGGAAGTTCAGTGGTGACATCTATTGACGTTGCCGCTTCTCAGTGGCATTTCGGTTGATGCTGTCCACCGGCCCGGGTCCTCGGTGGCTCATCGTCTGGCTCCCGCCAGATGAAAAAGATTGGGGACCACTGGACTAGAGGATCATACTGGCTCCTTTTTGGCTTGAAAATCCATGAATTCTTAACATTTTGCCTCTGGGCCTCTGCCTCTGAGCTGTTTAGGCCCCAGGGAGTGAGTCCCTACAAGCCCTTAGAAAATAGACATGGATAGACAGCCTTCTACAGCATCAGCCCTCTAGTGTCAGGGAAGTTCAACGTCAGCTACACACAGCTCATCTACAGAGAGCAACAGGTTTCAGTCTAGTTCTGTCAATTCATTCTCAGAGTGAGGGGTGAAAGGGCTCTTACACAGCTGTGTCTTTGGCTTCTAGATACTACAGTGGTAGGGAAATGGAGATAGAAAAATAATGATCAAAGAATCCTGGTGCCGGAGGATCAAATGCATCACAAGCTGGGGAAAAATCCACAGTGACCAGCATAGTAAATGCACTTTTTCAATTGAATATAGTTGTGGATTAATATACAGAGCAAGTGTAAGATCCTAAACATAAATTATCGTTTGAATACTTTAAGGCTTTAGCTGTCAATTAAGTGAGAGGAAGAGCGAATCAGAAGAAAAATCAGTGCAAAACTTTGCCTTTGCATCAGATACCCAAAATCAGAAAAAAAATCAGGATTTGGCAACCAAACGTATTTGTTTTTAGCAAAATACTAGTGTTAAGTGAAAATGTTACATTGCCAAATAAAAGAGAAGGTTTTCAGTTAAGTTGTTAGCCTGCTGTTTGTCAGAAGAAGAAATGATTGGAAGGTACCTGGGTCACCGAGTCCAATCCCCTGCTCTGACTGGCAACCCAGTCATATAATCCCCATCCTAAACCTACACAGCTACATCTTAACACCAGTTAGGTTGTTTGCCCCCAACTGTTCCTATTGGGAGGCTGTTCTAGATCGTCCCTCCTCTGATGGGGTCAAACTTTCTTCTCATTTCCAAGGTAAATTTACTCATGGACAACGTATCCCCATTCCTTCTTCTCCCGACATTGTCCTTTAGCGTCAATAGATCTTCTCCCTCCCTGGTGTTTACCTCCTCGTATTTACAGAGAGTGATCATAACCCCTCTCAGACAACATTTTGCTAGGTTAAATTAGACAAACACTTTTAGGACACATCCACTCAGCAAGCTAGGGCTGTGATTCACAGGTGATATATTAAATAATAGAAAGGAATGGCCTAAAGGGCCATTGGTAGAGAAACATGAGCCAGAATCTGTCTGGACTGATTTCAGGGTAGTGACATACCTTTGAAGGTCACTAATTTGTTGTAGGTTTAGCATTTTAAAATAAGTAAAATAATGCAATGTTTGCTCTTTCTTTTGTGTTGCAATTTGATCATAGAATATCACAGCTGGAAAGGACCTCAGAAGGTTATTTAATCCAACCCCTTGCTTAAGGCAGGACTAATCCCAAAACAGATTTTTACCCCCATTCCCCCCCAAGGAGGGAACTCACAGGGGTGGGTTTAGCAAGCAAATGCTCAAACCACTGAGCTATCCCTCCACCTGTTCCAAATTTTCTGTGTAAATTAATTCTGTTTTGTGTGTGAATGAGGCCTGTATGTGTGAAGGCCATCACTGAACCAGATGTATGAGGGAGGAACCAGAGACAGATGCAAGGGCACTAGGAGGCTGCAACACACTTCTACTGAAATGTCAGAGGAGCGCATATTGCTGACTCTAAAGTTGAGACAGGCACCTATCAATGGGGATGAAATAGCTGTGATAAAGAATGAGAAGGACAATTTAAGAAAACAAGCACTCATCAAACAACAATTGATTACAGCATGACGGAGCAAAACTCATTGGTCCCAGTGAAGGAAAATCACTATATAAACAGGGTGCCTTGCCATGAAACTTTGGGTTTGTCATGCCAAGACTTTTCCGGATCATTGTGTCGTGACCAACGGAAACGGGCTCCTCCCTACCCGTGATCAACCTAGCTGGCCACGAGGTTGATCCGGACGGGTAACTAGAACATCCACTGGTGGGACAGTGTGCATGGTGTGTGCATGTGTGACTGAAAAGCATATGCTAACTGCTGTATTCTCAATAAATGCGGTATGTTGCCTTCTCCCCTAAAAAGATCTTGTGTGCTTTGTACAAGCATAACACTTCCATCCCAAATCCCCTTGGGGCACAGCCCTTCTCTATGAGGTGTTGGGAACCTCAAACCCAGAATCCCCTGGGGCATGGTCCTTCTCTATGGGGTGCTCTGCCCCCTTGTCCCCTACTGACCATAGCATCTCCTACCCCATTTCTCTATCCTTCTGCCCCTCCCCCCTCCCCCGCAAACCCCACATCTGGCAATGTTAAAAGAAACCCCCCTGATATCAGAGTGCCTGCGGTACCACATCAAGGATGGCATGATGAAGCACCAGGAGTGGGGCATGCTGGAGTTCTATGGGTGGGGTTGTCCAGTGCCCTGGGTTTGACTGGGGTCAGCAACAGATGCTGCATTACCCAGAGCCTGCAACAATAGGGGTGGGATGGGGAGATTTGCCCCCACTTCCACAGCTGCAGCATAAGAACATAAGAATAGCTGTACTGGCTCAGATCAAAGGTTCATCTAGCCCAAAATCCTGTCTTCTGAGAGTGGCCAGTGCCAGGTGCCCTAGAGGGAAAGAACAGAACAGGTAATCATCAAGTGATCCATCCCCTGTTACGCATTCCCAGCTTCGGGCAAACAGAGGCTAGGGACACCATTCCTGCCCATCCTGGCTAATAGCCATTGATGAACCTATCCTCCATTAATGTATCTACTTCTTTTTTGAACCCCGTTATGATCTCAGACTTCACAACATCCTCCAGCAAGGAGTTCCACAGACTGACTGTTCACTGTATGAAGAAATACTTCCTTTTATTTGTTTTAAACCTGCTGCCAATTAATTTCATTTGGTGACCCCTAGTTCTTGTGTTATGAGAAGTAGTAAACAGCACTTCGTTATCTACTTTCTCTACACCAGTCATGATTTTATAAACCTCAATCACGTTTCCTCTTAGTCATCTCTTTTCCAAGATGAAAAGTCCCAATCTTATTAATCTCTCCTAATATGGAAGCCGTTCCATAACTCTAATCATTTTTGTTGCCCTTTTGGAATCTTTTCCAATTTCAATATATCTTTTTTGAGATGAGGTGACCACATCTGACGGTGCAAAATGACTGATATCCGTCGTCATCATCAGCCTTGCGGTAGATGGTGTAGTGAAAAACGACTGGTACCCATCCTCGTCATCAGCTCATAAGTAGATTGCCTGCTAACCGTCTTCATCATAGCAACAGGAGGCTGAGCTCCATCAGCCCCCGCCCTTCATGTGTAAAGAAAAGATTTTGTACTGTCTGGACTGTCATAGCAGCAGGATGCTGTTCTCCTCTCCCCCACACTGCTTAATGTCCTGTCTGGACAATCATAGCAGCTGGAGGCTGCCTTCCCCTCATTTCATTTCACTAACAAGTCACTGTTTCTTATTCCTGCATTCTTTATTACTTCAGCACACAAATCAGGGGACACTGCAACAGTAGCCCGGGAAGGCTGGGGGAGGAGGGAAGCAACAGGTGGGGTTGTTGCAGGAGCACCACCTGTGAATGCCATGCAGCTCATCATTCCTGCATAATCTGACACGGAGCGGCTGTGCTCTCTGGTTCTCTGATACACTGGATCTCTACTACACTTGCCCCATATTCTATGCAGGAATTATTCTATTTTTAGATACCATAAAGGAGGGATTGACTAGATGAGTCATTCCCAGTTTTGTCTTTTGCGCCCCTGGCTGATCTCGGCCAGGGGCACCTATGATAGCAGGGGAAGGTATAATGCAATACGACTGGTAACCGTCATCACCTTGCCAATTTACAATGGCATGGTAGATGGTACAGTATGGCTGATAACCATCTCTGCTGTCATGCAAAAGCAAATGAATGCTGCTGTGTAGCGCTGCTGAATTGCCTCTGTCTGCGGCATCTAGTACACATACGGTGACACTGACAAAAGGCAAAACGGGCTCCATGGTTGCCATGCTATGGCGTCTGCCAGGGTAGTCCAGGGAAAATGGGCTCGAAATGATTGTCTGCCGTTGCTTTCCTGGAGGAAGGAATGACTGACAACATTTACCCCAAACCACCCGCGACAATGATTTTTGCCACATCAGGCACTGGGATCTCAACCCAGAATTCCAAGGGTCAGGAGAGACTGCGATGGGGTGGAACAGGGGCAGAGTTTATGCTTTCCGGATTGCCTGCAGCAGGAGTGCGCACGAGATAAGAGCTGTGCATGGTCTTGTTCACAGAGACAGACTAGACTGTGTTCATTGTTCACAGAAATGTATCTTTGCAAGGAATTCACTCGCTTTTTCCCATCACACAGCTTCGACTGTCTCCAGACCTGCCACAGCATCCCCCTCACAGAGGCTGGCAAAGATTAGGCGGCGATAGAAAAAGACACGGGATGAGATGTTCGCTGAACTTCTCGGCTGCTCCCGAGCCAAGGAGGACCAGCAGAGCCAGTGGAGGGAGACCCTCTCTCTGTACCAGTGCTCACACAGCGAATGGGAGGAGAGGTGGCGTGAGGAAGACAAGCAGGCGACTCAAACGCTGCTTGGACTAATGAGGGAGCAAACGGACACGCTCTGGCGCCTTGTGGATGTTCTGCAGGACCGCAGGCAGGAGGACAGAGCCCCCCCGCAGTGTATCTGCAACCGCCCTCCCCCACCACAAAGTCCCATACCCCCCTCACCCAAAATAACAAGAAGGAGGTGCGCCAGGGGCTGTGAAAAATGTCACTGCACCCCAGCAGAGTGCTCAAGTACCCAAAAGTTCTCATACCCTAAATTTTGAGAAGTCCTTCCCTTCCTGACTCACCCAAGCCCCAAGCCCCAGTTTCATCCCCTAACTGTCTAGTTATTTATTAAAAATACTTTGCTGTTAATTACTGTTTCCGTCATGTTTTTTTACAGAACACTGTGTTTGAAGGGGGGGTGGGGAAGGGGGTTGGTAATTGCATAGGACAGTCACCTTTACCAGGGTACAGACACGGGGGCAGGATCAGCAGCAGGTCACACACACAATGCAGTCAGTAGGCACCCTGGTCGGTATGGGAGGTGGTTTCCAGGTTCTGTGTGGGTGGGGGGGGACGTGACTTTGTAGCGGGGGAGGGCGGTTACAGATCTTATGCAGCGGTCCTTGTCCTGGACCGCAGAGTCACGCAGCAGAGGAATCTGTATCCGTCCTCCTCCGCCACAAGGTCACATAGCCCCTGCACACAGAATCCCAAAAAGAAGGGATGGCAGGCTCCGTTGAAACAACCAGTCCGGCACTGCGGTCCGCTCTAGGAGCAGGAGCCTGTCATTCCTCAAGTTTAGAGGCGGTCTTTACATCACTGCACACCCTACGCAGCACAGTCTGCGTCCCAGTTTCAACCCTTTAACGCAAAGTCATTAATAAAGAAACCTTTGTTAAGTAACAATGGAACAGGTATTTTAATTTTACACGTGTGTTGGAAGTGGGGGAAACGGGGTGAAAGGGGTATGTAACTGCAGAGGATCGTCAACAGTAACTGGGTAAAGAAACAGGGGCAGGTTCAGCTTCTCTGTAAAGAAACTGAACAGTCACAGGTCACGCTGCTTGCTGGTACTTGAAGAGTTCCTTGTCACTGTCCCAGGCGCCTGTATAGGGCTTCATGAGCCAGGGCATTAGCGGGTAGGCTGGGTCCCCGAGGATCACTATAGGCATCTGCACATCCCCAACAGTTATTTTGTGGTCCGGCAAGAAACTACCTTCCTGCAGGTGTCTAAACAGACCACAGTTCCTGAAAACACGCACGTCATGAACCTTGCCTGGCCACCCGACGGCGATGTTGGTAAAACGTCCCCTATGGTCCACCAGTGCTTTCAGCACCATTGAAAAGTAGCCCGATTTCTCAGCAGCTGACTGTGGAAGAGGTGGACGATAAGGTGCGAGGAGTTGAAAACGGCCATAACTGCAGCGGGCTCCAGGCTCGCAGTGCTGTGGCGTCCGCGCTGTCTCTGACCAGAAAAGTGCATGAACAGATTGCCCGCAGGCGCTTTCAGGGAGGGAGGGTGTGATTGATGGTTCAATGATGACAGTTACCCAAAACCACCCTCGACACATTTTCCCCCCAGCAGGCATTGGGTGCTCTACCCAGCATTCCAATGGGCAGCCGGAACTGTGGGATAACTTCCCACAGTGCACTGCTTCCAAAGTCGACGCTTCCCCCGTTAGTGTGGACTCACAAAGTTGAATTACTGTCCTTAATGTGGATACACAAATTCGACTTTGTAAGGTCGATTCCAGAAATTCAACTTAAGTTGAATCGAACTACTCTTGTAGTGTAGACATACCCTTAGACAAACACCTGTCAGAGATGGTCTAGATGGTCAGCCCAGGAGGATGGACTAGGTGACCTCTCAAGATCCTTTCCAGCTCTTCAGTTCTATGATTTATTATACTACCTCCTTGTCACACACGTATCTGAATTTTTTATTGATGCTTTAGTTAGTGATGAATTTCTTTATGAATTTTGAGATGAACAGTACAATAATTGTTGTTTGATGGATATTCTATGTCTTTGTTTAGGAGTTTTAACAGGATTACAAATACTAGCCATGCAAATATCAGACACAATATAATATTCATTTTAATACCTGCCTATTTCTTCTTCATATCTGCTAGACGTTGCATTTTTTGCAGTCATATTGAACCGCAAACTCGTGTGTTTTAGGGTTGCTTTTATCTTCTGTAACTTAGAAATCACTCAGATGGCAAATTAATGAAGTTAGATAGATAGATAGATTAGATGAAGGGGAGACAGAGACACTGCCAGATAGACAGGCAGAAATAAAGCTAGATTGTGGAGGGAAGGATAGATAGCGACAGATGGGCAGACAGACAGTTAGCTAGCTAGATTCCTCATTTAAGATTTCCTGTTCTAAGGATTGTTCCTCCTACTGAATATGTGTTACACTTGTTTTTATCAGGTGCATTAACTATGTTACCCTCAGAATAAGTTTATTTTCTCAGTTTCTACCTTCTCTCCCTCCATCTGGGGTCTCACTGCCGCTGGGCTTTAACCAGCATTGATCCTGGAGGCTGGCTTTTATGCAGTGAATGACTGGGGAGGCACAAATTCTCATAAATCCTCACAAATTCCTGCCATCTAGCTCTAGCTAGGGCTGACTCTGAGTAAACCCAGGGTATTCTACATACATCTAAACTGGTCTGTTCAGGGGTGTATCACAGAAACACATTATCTCTGTTACACATTATTCATGACAATATACATCACCCTTTACCTTCTGTGAATCTGATGAGAAAGATTGTGCTTCCTGAAAAGCAGATGTGACCTCTTCATGTATCGTTTCAGAGACCAGGGTCCAGAGTCAATCACCATGGACCTCATAAAGAGATCTAAGAGTTCTACAGACGATCCCCTGTTCTATTCTCCTGCTTGGCACAGATGGCTTTTATCTGATCTCCAAAAGTGAAGGCCTTTTCTGATTCATTATATAAGAGTGAAACAATTCCTTGGAAACTTATGCTAATGGGAATTTACAACTGCCTCAAAGGCAGCGTTAATGCTACATTTTATTTTTAGAACTTACAAACAAGTTTAATACATGAACTCCTAACCTCAGTGAGAAAGTTGTGGAGATAGAACAACCTCTAGCTTCAAAGGAATAGTTATGGAGATAGGAAAATGTCTAACATCAAATGAGGCATTTCTCTTTACCAGTTCTAAGGAACATAGGAATTGCCATTCTAGAGGAGGCCAGTCATCCACCTTGTCCGCTATCCTGTCTCTGAATTATCTAGTACCAACTGCTTTAGAAGAGGGTTCATAAATTCACCAATCTTAGGCCAGCAGGGACATTAAATCATCTTCTCTGAGCTCCTGTATATAGCAGGGCATTACATTTCATCTAGTTTCCCCAGTATTTAGCCCAATAACTTGTGCTTGGTTAAAGCAACTTTCAGAATAGTGTCTGGTCTTGACCTGAAGATATCAAGAGATGGAGAATTCACCACTTCTCTTGGTAGCTTGTTCCAATGGTTAATCAACTTCTCTAGAAGTGTCTCCCCAGCTAGCGTGTCTTCTCATGGCTAGGCATGGCATAGCAAGGTCGTCTTCTTCTTTGGCACTCCATGCTGACTGTCACTCTGGCCATGCTGTGATTTACTTCTCAAAACTCAGCCCTCCAGCCAAGTTACATATATTCCCACCCAATCTGAGGTAAACCCAATCTAGCTCCTCAGTAGTCCAGTGGCTTCATGCCAGGTCTTCATCCTGAATTGAGGTTTATTGGCCTTCCAGCTCATCTCTGGGGGGTCTTCGTGCCACCATTCTGAAGGTGTCTAAACTAGACCTCCCCCACTGCAACTTGAGACCATTGCTTCTTGTTCTGTCATCTGCCATCACTAAGAACAGCCTAACTCCATTCTCTTTGGAACCCCGCATCAGGTAGTTGAAGGCTGCTATCAAGTCCCCCTTCACTCTTCTCTTCTGCAGACTAAATCACCCCAGTTCTCTCAGCCTCTCCTCGTAAGTCATGTGTCCCAGCCCCCTAATCATTTCTGTTGCCTTCAGCTGCACTGTCTCCAATTTGTCCACATCCCTTCTGTAGCGTGGGGACCAAAATTGGACACAATACTCAAGGTGTGGCCTCAACAGTGCCGAAAAGAGGGGAATCATCACTTCTCTTGAACTGCTGGCAATGCTCCTACTAATATATCTCCATATGCCATCGGACTTCCAGGGAACAGGGGCACACTGCTGACTTATATCCAGCTTCTCATCCACTGTAATCCCAGGTCCTTTCCTGCAGAAAAACCTCAAGAAGATTCATTTGGGATGTGAACTCAGGACCAGTTGCACCCAAAGCGAGAACCATACTCCTAGTCCAACAAGCCCATATGCAAGGTTATTTACAGCCCCTTCTCAGGCTCACTCCTTCACAGATCCCAGAAGGAAAGAGGATTCATTATGGTGAACAAAGCAAATCTACAGGTCCCACACTGGGTCTATCTGCCCCAAATTGGATCTGGCACCTAGCAGGCTCAGGACAGTCCCTGGCCCCAGACCAGCCTGCCTCCGCACAGTCTATAGTTTTTCTCTGAGCCCAGTCAGGTCTTCCTTCAAGGTGCTAGCACAAGAGGTCCACTCCTTCTCCTGCTGAGACGCGACTGTATTGGCCTTTCCCTTTTGCAATTGCTCCTTCCAGGCTTTGACCCATCTCATAGGTGTAACAGGGTAGGGCTGACTGAGTGGCCAGGCCCTGTTTATCCTCTTTCCAGACAGTGTGGGGTCATTGTATCCCTTCAAACCCTCACTGTTAAACATTTGTGCCCTATTTCTAATTTGCATTTGTCTGGCTTCAGCTTTCAGCCATTGGTTCTCATCCTGTTAATTTGAAAGTGTCCTTTAGAAGCAGGTGCTTTCTCCCCATGAAGGAGCATATACGCTTTAATCAAGTCACCTCGCAGTCTTCTTTGTGATAAGATTGAAAGGTCGAACACCATGGCCCCATGGAAAGTCCCCATGTATCCTAATCAGTTAGCGGTTGGCTTAATACGGGAGAAGTGCTCTGGTAAATCTGAAGCAAGAAATAATTTATCATTACAAGCAGTAAAGTCCTGGAGTGCTAACCCTGCTTTCCTTGTTTACCCAAATTTCCCATTGATCCTTGCTGGTAAGGAACTGGGCACTATAGCTTGGAACGCAACGTTGCACCCAAAGTCTTACTCACAGAATGGGCTGAGCAGAGAAGTGGAGATGTCTGAGTCGGAGTCTCATTTCTTCTCCTGAGTGGCCTTGATAATAACTTGCACATCACCCCTGTCAGTGGGATAAATATGTTAAAATATAATGATTAGAGCTGGTAAAAAATGATCCTATTGAACAATTTTCCACTGGAACATGCTGTTTTGACAGAATCGGAACTTTTCATTGGAATGCGTTGAATCCATTGAAACTTTTAGTGGAAATCAGGTAGGCTCCTGGTTGACTTCAGCTTGACTGCTGCCCAATTCCTCGGATGCTCAGATGCCCATGCTGTCTGGCTTCCCTGCTGCCCAGCTCCCAGCTGTCCTGCAGAAAATGTAAATTTTGATGAAACCACATTTTTAAGGGAAAAATCTCTCATGTGAAAAATCCAAAACAGCCCTTGAAAGAAGTTAATGGAAAAACAAAAGGTAGATTTCCTCTAGCAACCTTAACTCTGCGCCTCTGGAAATGCCTGTCTTCTGTCTCCACCATGGATCTAACTAACCCCTCCTTGCACACAACTCTACTACATCAATATCCACAAATTATGTGGATAGGAGAGGAAAGGGTAGTTTGGTAAAGGGACGTGTAAATAGAGTGGCCACCTCTGGAATGCCACCTTGGTACTTTGGATGACTACTCAGTGCTTCGCCTCCATTTCCTTCCTTGGAGCTCCTCAATAACTCCACAAAGGCGCATGTGTCCCTTCTTAGGGTCTGGCTTATTAACATAAAATTAAAAATAAGCACAAAAGAGTCTTCCAGCCTGGGCTCAAGATGGACCCAGCCCCTCCTCCCTGAGGTCTCTCTGTCTATCTTCAAGTTTCCAAGTTGGGAACAGCTTTTCATCCCTTCCCAGGATCTGCTTCTGCTCTCCCCTCAGTCAAAGGTCTGTCTCCTGTAGGTGCCTCCTGAGCTCTGCAGCCTCTGCCATAGCTTCTTCCCCTATTTCCTCTTCCTCTCTGGCTCTTTAGAAAGACCAGCTTCTCTCTATCAGGACCCATTGAGAAGCTGTTAATAAGGCACAGATGGCTTGGATCCATTCCCTCATAAAGGCCCAGCTCACCTAGTGACAGGATGTGTGAAGAAAGGGAGGTTGAGAAGGTGCAGTTCAGGTTATGGTGTATGGTCTGAAGTTTATGAGAGCTGATGAAGTCAATGAGCTGTCTCCTTGGCTCTTGTAAATCAACATAGCTCCATTGACTTCAACTACATTGCTTTGCATCAGCTGAGGACATAGCTTAATAGCAAATTTTTAATGGTGTGTTTGCTATGGTGTGAAGCAAGCTGAGGTCTCTGTACACCAAGTTCCAGACCTTCTTTAACACTGTTTAATGTTGGACAGTGACTGGATTATATTAATACCTTTAGCCCATTTATTCCATCTAAGGGTATGTCTACACAACAGGAGTAGTTTGATTCAACTTAATTCGAATTTGTGGAATTGACCTTACAAAGTCGAATTTGTGTATCCACACTAAGGACAGTAATTCGACTTTGTGAGTCCACACTAACGGGGCCAGCGTCGACTTTGGAAACAGTGCACTGTGGGAAGCTATCCCACAGTTCCCGCAGTCCCCGCTGCCCATTGGAATGCTGGGTAGAGCCCCCAATGCCTGCTGGGGGAAAAAATGTGTTGAGGGTGGTTTTGGGAAACTGTCATCATTCAACCGTCAATCACACCCTCCCTCCCTCCCTGAAAGCGCCTGCGGGCAATCTGTTCGTGCACTTTTCTGGTCAGTGACAGCGTGGATGCCATAACACTGCGAGCATGGAACCCGCTGCAGTTATGGCTGTTTTCACCTCCTCGCACCTTATCGTCCACCTCTTCCACAGTCAGCTGCTGAGAAATCGGGCTACTTTTCAATGGTGCTGAAAGCACTGGTGGACCATAGGGGACGTTTTACCAACATCGACATCGGGTGGCCAGGCAAAGTTCATGACGCGCGTGTTTTCAGGAACTGTGGTCTGTTTAGGTAGTTTCTTGCCGGAACACAAAATAACTGTTGGGGATGTGCAGATGCCTATAGTGATCCTCGGGGACCCAGCCTACCCGCTAATGCCCTGGCTCATGAAGCCCTATACAGGCGACTGGGACAGCGACAAGGAACTCTTCAAGTACCAGCGAGCAGCGAGCAGCGTGACCTGTGACTGTTCAGTTTCTTTACAGAGAAGCTGAACCTGCCCCTGTTTCTTTACCCAGTTACTGTTGACTATCCTCTGCAGTTACATACCCCTTTCACCCCGTTTCCCCCACTTCCAACACACGTGTAAAACTAAAATACATGTTCCATTGTTACTTAACAAAGGTTTCTTTATTAATGACTTTGCGTTAAAGGGTTGAAACTGGGACGCAGACTGTGCTGCGTAGGGTGTGCAGTGATGTAAAGACCGCCTCTAAACTTGAGGAATGACAGGCTCCTGCTCCTAGAGCGGTCCGCAGTGCCGGACTGGTTGTTTCAACGGAGCCTGCCATCTCCTTTTTGGGATTCTGTGTAGGGGGCTATGTTACCTTGTGGCGGAGGAGAACGGATACAGATTCCTCTGCTGCGTGACTCTGCGGTCCAGGACAAGGACAGCTGCATAAGATCTGTAACCGCCCTCCCCCCCTACAAAGTCATGTCCCCCCCCCCCACGTAGTGGTGGCAGGCTCCGGAGCGTCTTTGCATTCCGTTTTTTGGAGCGCAGCTCCGAAAAAACAGACTCCTCGCCCCACACACCGATCAGATCCAAGACTTCCCGGTCAGTCTATGCTAGGGCCCTCTTTCAATTCAGAGATTGCATGAACTCCTCTGCTGGAGAGCTCTGCATCTTTGTCGGTGCTGCTGAGCTCGCCCCGATGTCCAACCAGGAAATGAGATTCAAACTGGCCAGACAGGAAAAGGAATTCAAATTTTCCCGGGGCTTTTCCTGTGTGCCTGATCAGAACATCCAAGCTCGGACTGCTGTCCAGAGCGTCAACAGAGTGGTGCAGTGTGGGATAGCTCCCGGAGCCACTAAGGTCGATTTGCCTCCACACCTAGCCTAATTCGACATGGCCATGTCGAATTTAGCGCTACTCCCCTCGTCGGGAGGAGTACAGAAGTCGAACTAAAGAGCCCTCTATGTCGAATTAAATAGCTTTGTGGTGTGGATGGGTGCACTGTTAATTCGAATTAACGCTGCTAAATTCGAATTAAAGTCCTAGTGTGGACCAGGCCTCAGAGAATACATAAGAGTGTGGCTGTATTAGGTTCAAAATGATGAAGATGCCTGTCCAAGGCTTGAGGTCCCCAAACATGTCATTACTAATACAATACAATCCCAGCACCATCAAAATAATCCTTTCAACAGGAACTCAGCCATCCAGAGAGCTACAGCAACTTCTTTCCACCCCGTGATCATCGTGGAAAGCAAAACTTAAGCTCACTCAGTAAACAACATCAAAGTGATGGCACGTTGGCTTCCCAAACACAAGACAGAATATCGATGCCCCCCCATGCAATAAACATTTCCCTCCCCTCCCAACTAAAACCAAATTGGCAAACTGATAAAATAAAACAAAAGCCAGATAAGCAAAGTGTTACAACCTGGCCCATTATGCAGCAGTACAGTCACCTGTCTCTTGCATCAATGGGAGCCATGCACTTCCAAGATAACTGCATCTGGGTAGAGTGTCATCTTTGTTTCTAGCTCTGGAGCTGTAGGAAACTCTCCAGCTCAGACCCCTTTTCTGACACCCTTCCTTTGTCTATCGGATGCCACTGTCCAGCTGCCTCAGAACTCGGTCAGAGCTTCACCTAGGCTGCGCTCACTCTGGGCTTCTAGCTGAATCCCTTTAAGAAGAATGTGGCAGGGAGGCAAGGAATACAGGTTTAGCAAAGGGTTTAGCAAAGGGAAACTTTATGTAGTAAGCCCTCGACAGATATCGATCTGCAATACAAGACAGTTATGTCCTGCAGTGGATGGAAGGAGAAAGGCAAAGGATTGAGAGAGAAAATGACCTAATTCTCTCTCCATAATATCTCATGATGGGAATGTCAAGGGTGCACAGCTCTCATCACTTCCACTGACTAGGATTTGGGAATGCTCCTCACCCCTGTCAGTCAGAGCACTAATGAAATGCATTATCACATCAGTGACTATTTGATTATCTTCTTTAAAGTTAAGGGAGCTGGGTCAGTTTACACCATCTGAGGATCTGTCACAAGATGAGGCTTGATAAGATTCAGTACAAAGGCTGGAACAAAGTACAACCCAAATCCAACAATTCTAGCCAATATGGTACCCAATTATGACAAACTGCAGGCTCTAAATTTGAGCATGACATTTAAATACTAACATGGCTAATACTATTGATAACGCTAAAATATTGATTCCCACTTTCTGGAGAAATACAACATCTACTCACCCAGCCTCCTACATGGCAGCTTGTCTGTAATGATTCCATCCCAACACCACGTAAACGGCCAGCTACCTATTTACACATTGATCTGTGGCAAGACAAGCGTAAAAGTATAATTAGGCAGGCCAGAAAATAATATGAAAAGCAACTAACAAAACACAAAAAACTAAGAGCAATTTTTCTTAAGTACTTCAGAAGCAGGAAGTTTGCCAAACAACTAGTGGTGTGGCTGGATGGTCAAGATGCTAAAGGAGCACTCGGGGAAGGCAAGGCTGTTGCAGAGAAGCTAAATAAATTCTTTACATCCGTCTTCTTTGCAGAGGATGTGAGGGAGATTCCCACACATGAGACTTTTATTTTTTTAGATGACAAATCTGAGGAACTGTCCGAGATTGAGGCGCCGGTAGTGGAGGTTTTGAAACAAATGGATAAATTAAACAGTAATAAGTCTTCAGGACCAAATAGTATTCACCCAAGAGTTCTGAAAGAACTCAAATATGAAATTGCAGAACAACTAACTGTGGTATGTGACCCATCACTTAAATTAGCCTCTGGACAAATGACTGCAGGGTAGCTAAAGTAATGCTGATTTTTAAAATGGGCTCTAGAGGCAATCCTGACAATTATAGGCTGGTGAGCCTAAGCTCAGTACCATGCAGATTGGTTGAAGCTATTTTAAAGAAAAGAATTATCAGACACATAGCTAAACAAGATATGTTGGGGAGGAGTCAGTATGGCTTTTGTAAAGGGAAATCACGCCTCACCAATCTATCAGAATTCTTTAAGGGAGTCAACAAGCATGTGGACAAGGGTGATCCAGTTGATATAGGGCATTTGGACTTTCAGAAAGCTTTTGACAAAGTCCCACACCAACAGTACTTAAGCAAAGTAAGCAGTCATGGGATAAGAGGGAATGTTCTCTCATGGATTAGTATCTTGTTAAAAGATAGGGAACAAAGGGTAGGAATAAATAGTCAGTTTTCACAATGGAGAGAGGTAAATAGCTGCATTACCCAAGGATCTGTACTGAAACCTGTGCTGTTCAACATATTAATAAATTTGCAGACAATACAAAATGACTCAGGACTGTTAAGTCCAAAGCTGACAGTGAAGAATCAAAAAGGAATCTCACAAAACTGGATGAATGGGCAACAAAATGGCAGATGGATTTCAATGTCGATAAATGCATAGTAATGCACACTGGAAAACATAATCTCAACTATACATACAGAATGATGGGGTCTAAATTAGCTATTACTACTCAAGAAAGAGATCTTGGTGTCATCGTGGATAGGTCTCTGAAAACATCTATTGAATGTGCAGTAGCAGGGAGAAAAACTAGCAGGATGGTCGGAACCATTAGGAAAGTGATAGATAATAAAACAGAAAAGATCATAATGCCACTATATAAATCCATGGTACATGCACACCTTGAAAAATGTGTGCTGTTCTAGTTGCCCCATCTCAAAAAAAGATATATTAGAATTGGAAAAAGTACAGAGAAGAGAAACAAAAATGATTAGGGGTATGGAACAGCTTCCATATGAGGATTGATAAAAAGACTGGTATTGTTCAGCTTAGAAAAGAGACGACTAAAGCGGGATATGATAAACGTCTATAAAATCATGAAAGTTGTGGAGCGAGTGAACAGGGAAGTGTTATTTACCCCCTCATATAACAAAAGGACCAGGGGTCACCCAATGAAATTAATAGGCAGCAGATTAAGAACAAACAAAAGTAATTATTTCTTCCCACAACGCACAGTCAACTTGTTGAACTCATTGCCAGGGGATTTTGTGAAGGCCAAAAGTATAAGTAGGTTAAAAAAAGAATTAAATAAGTTCATGGAGGATAGGTCCATCAATGGCTATTAGCCAAAATGGTCAGGGACACAACCCCAGGCTTTGGATGTTCCTAAACCTCTGATTGCCAGAAGCTGGGATTGGACAACAGGGGATGGATCATTTGATAATTGCCCTGTTCTGTTCATTCCCTCTGAAGCAGGATTCTGACTATTTTGTCATTATTTTGTAAGCAGAATGAGAATGAGCTCTCCCTTGACATCTGGTGGTGAGCTGTGGAAAAGGACTTCAGGGGCTGATCTCGTTTGCATGGGCACACCCATCCTGCCTAGCATGATGGGACTGCTTGCTCAAATGGCCACTTTGTCTGCTGTGGGATCCCGAGTCTCTTTGTTATTGGGGCAGGAGTAATAAAGAGTTGTTATCCCAGTTATGTGCATCAAGGGCAGTAGAACTATACTTAGCATTTTATGACTGAGGAACTCACCCTCAACTGAGTAGCATTCACTAGGTAAGGGATATGGGTTCCAAAGCCCAGGGACTTGTGAGAGGGTGGAGACAGGTATTTGTATCTGGTGGTGAAGGTCTTAAACACCAATTTGATCATTCTGCTATGTAATAATAGAGTTAATTTAAACTCAATTAAGAGTCTTGTTACATGCTGCAGAAGTTGTTGATGCCTCGGTCTCAGCATTAGACCTACTTTGGGCTAGTGGTTCTGGTACTAGAAGACTATCCACGTGCACCAGCAGTGAGGGTCTCCTACTAACAGCTGAAATCACTGAGAGCTGTGTTAAGAGTTGAGGGGGAGGGGTGCAGACATATTGGTGAATGGCTAATGGATAGGCCTGGGCACTGGTGGATAGGCCTGGGCAGCTGGTGGAGAGGTGTGGGCAGCTGGGCACCTGGGGGTGAAGACTGGAGCAGAACGCCACAGATAGGCATGGCAATCAGCTGTTGAGGGCTGAGCAGTGAAGCGTGTAAGGCAGAGGTCTCAAAGTCCTGGCCCACAGGACATCTGTGGCCCGAGAACCTCCCCACTGCGGCCCATGGAAACTTTTAAAAAAGTTCTTTCATCTGGCCCTCATGGCTGCTGGCTGAGGGTCGGGTCGGGGTGAGAGGGGAGTGCACAGGAAAGATTCACATGCCCCTCCCCTGAACATTGCTGCTTCTTGCTGCTCCTGGGATCCTCCAGGGGTTGCACTCAGCAACCTGTCATTGACCTCGGGCAGTTCCACTCCTTGCAAGTGGTTCCCTATCCCTGCTGTTACTGGCAGAGCTGCAGAGGAGAGACCCATGCAGCCATGCTGCCGGTTGTCTGCTACAAGGCGCTCCCCCCTCCCCAAAGCTCCCATTAACTGGGGGAGAGGGACAGAGATACCATCACTAGTTGCTGAGCAGAGTCAGCCATGGAGGCAGCATCACTAGTCACCAGGCAGAGTCAGCTGGGGGGCATGAGGCCAAGGGAGTGAGGGAAAAGGGTGGAAACGGGGCTGGAAGGTGACGTGAACACCATCTTCAGTGACATTATTGGCCCACTGAGAGGATTTGAGGACTGGTGCTGGCCCTAAGGTAAATTGAGTTTGAGACCCCTGGTGTAAGGTGCCTCTGTACCTCCCTCCCTTCCACCCAGGCTGGAAGGTAAACTCTGCAGATGAACTTCTCAACTCTGGGGCTTCACTGACCAAGGACAGCAACTGTGAGTGGGGTAACTTTTGGATTGCTGGACTCAAGAACCCAAAGGGAAAGGACACGGCCCAACCTACTTGAGGATGGGTCTTCTGGTTCATGCCTTGTGTTTATGAACCCTAGTTGAGGTGTTTTCCCAATTTGATGCTGAGTTGTTTACCTCCTGTTATTAAAGATTTTTTGCTACACCTAGACTCTGTGCTTGAGAGAGGGGAAGTATTGCCTCTTTGAGGCACCCAGGGGTGTGTGTGTAATTTTCCCAGATCACTGGGTGGGGGCTCGAGCCAGTTTTGCATTGTATTGCTGAAAGGGAACCTCTATCTACTGAACCCAAACCTTGTTGCTATCAACTCTGCCTGGCAGAAGGGTTACAATTTATCTGTCTGTCTCTCATGCCTCCATCGCTGTATTAGCCCACAGCCATTTCCATGCCCTTTCACTGGAGTTGCTGGGTCTCTGCAGTTCCTAGCAGACCAGAATCTATTCGACAGATGGGTGCTCCCTGCTCCCCTCGTAGGGCAGGCTTGGCTGAGAGGCGATGGACTAAATGGGATCAGGGACTGAAAGCCCCTCCCAGCTCTAGAGATGATCCCAGCTTCTGCAGGCTTCAGACGTGGTCACAGCCCAGGATGTCCCTGTTCTGGGGCTAAATAGCTGAATCCGGTCTCCAGGGCTGTGAGCCCAGCTCTGATCTCACCTTGGAGCAAACCAGCCAGACAACCTGCCCTAGCTGACCCTAAACCCACAGAGGGAGAACAGCAGCTGCCCAAATCTCACACAATGGCAACATCCTTGGAAGGACCCTTGGCTAAACACAAGGCAGAGCTGAGGCAAAAGGGTGTCCCAAGGAGTTTGCAGAATAAAAAATAAACTTATAGTACCGACATGTGACCTGGAATAGCTAAGAGCCTAGTGGTGCCAGAAACTCATCTGTCCTGAAAAAGCCTGTTCCTCCATTAACTCCACATAATCTCTTCTGGATGAGCAGGGATTCCCCCCCCCCCGCCTCCCCACGTCACATTAACCATTCTAGGGATTCAGCCATCAGAAGAACCCACAGCTCAGGCTGCCCTGGCTGGTTGAAGCAGCACATTAAGTGGAACCCAAAAGCAAACACTAAAAGCTAAGGACCAGGTCCTCTGCTGATATATATTGATACAGTTCCACTCTATTCATAGTACCTAGGCCTATTTTCACCAACTGGGGATCTGGCCCTTTTATGTCAGCTGGGCATCTGGCGCATTACACAATTTTAAATCCATATTCTTTGCCTGTGAGTTTAAACCAAAGATGAGAAAAAAATTCTGAACCCATTTGCATGTTCTTAGCACTTTGTCCCATGGGATTAATTACAAGAGTGGAACTTTTAATGGTTACGGTGTGATTCATTCCCACTAGAGATAGAACTTTGGAGGAATTCAGTGCTGCTAAGATTTTCTCTATCTGATCTTCAATTTATATTGGGATGAATGGCCCAACTTCTTTCTTTTTTTCTTAGAAAAGGAGTAAATGTGGAAAAATCAAAATGTGTATATTATGAATGAAAAGTAGAATTATTAAAAAATCCATCAAGAATGTTTCCCATTTTACTCCCATTCTGTATCAGGATTAGCAGAAAAAGGAAACAAAGAAAACTTCAGTTTAACCTGTGAAGTTAGGGTTAGAAATAGAAATAGCATGTGGAGAACTAAAACCAAGTATTTTTTTAAATTAAATTGTGAAGATTATTAAAAGATTTTGATGAGACTTCACATGATAAATGCAGATAAGTGCTGTATATATATATAAGAGATAACAGAATTAGCCATAAAGTCAAAAATGACCTTATTCATTATTGGAACATTTGATAGTAATTTCTTCATCACAATCAGTCCATTAGTTATGATACAAAATTTATTCAACAGATTTTTTTAGAAGATATTTATTTTCATGGATTCCTCATTATTTGAAATCATTCTTAGAATAATTTTGACCATCAGTTCTCAGTGTCAAAGCTCTAGCTGGTGTAAGTCATTTAGTGAGATGCACCTATTTCCTCCAGCTGGGGATCTGGGCTATTTACCGGTTTGGAGCTATGTCTTATGTCCACTGATTGCTTTTCTTCCTTACATGCAGGTTCTGGCTCTCCATCTATTATGCATTTGTGAACTGAGATTCTTATGAGTGTGCAGGATTTGATCTTATTTGACCACACACACATTTCACATGCCACATATGTCTGATCTCTGATATATGACTGAGATCAGGTTTTTAACACAAATGGACATTGAGAGATAAACTATGTCTGTCTTTCCTGCCGTGAGAACAGCATTCTGTTCAATAGTCTCCTGATGGCATTCTTCATCTCGGCATTTCTCAGGGTGTAGACGATCGGGTTCAGCATTGGGGTGATTACAGAGTAAATGACTGAGACCACCTTATGCAGGGCGAACTGCTTGATGGGCCAAGCATAGATGAAGATGCTGGGTATGAATTGAAAACACATCACAGTGATCTGGGTTCCACAGGTGGACAGAGCCTTGTGCTTCCCTTCCATGACATGTGTCCTGATCTTGATTAAGATGACGGTGTAAGAAATAAGCAGAATGATGAATATTATTATGATCACTAACCCACTGTTGAAATTCATCTGCATTTCAGCCAAGTGAGTGTTGGTGCAGGCCAGTTTAATGACTTGTGGGACATCACAGTAGAAATTGTCCAGGATGTTTGGACCACAGAATGGTAACTGGAGGAGCAGTCCTGTCTGAACAGCAGAGTGAGCCAATCCAACCAGCCATGCCAGTGCCACTATCCTCACGCATACACCCCGGTTCATGATAGTCAAGTACCGCAGTGGTTTATAGATGGCCACGTACCGATCGACCGCCATCCCCACTAGGCAAAACTCCATAGCGCCAGCAAAGAAGTGGAAGAAAAACATCTGAAGGATGCACTCATTGAATGAGATGGTTTTATGCTGTGAGAGGAGATCTGAGAGTAATTTTGGAGTACTGACTGATGAATCGCAGATATCTAGGAAAGCCAAGTTGGCCAGCAGGATATACATGGAGGTGTGGAGCTGGTAGTCAGAGATCACAGTGGTGATGATGATGAAGTTTCCCAGCCAGGTGTTTATGTAGACTATGAAGAAAGTCACATAAAGGAATAGCTGCAGCTCAGGTCTCTGAGTGAGGCCCAAGAGGACAAATTCTGTCACTGGGGTGGTGAAATTCTTCTTCTCCATTTATTAACCTCAAAATATGCCTGAAGAAGGAACAGTGATGATAATAATTATGATGCAATCCCAGTACATTACTGTTATTAAAAGAATATTAACTCCATCTTAACTGATACACTTGCATGGAAATTTTCTTTATTTACCAAATTCCAGACTGTGTACTCAGCCCCAATGGTGAGTACCCCTACTTCAGCAGAACTTCTGAGCTCCACCAGTGGTCATCTCCAATTTGAGGTCTTTGGGAGTGAACAGGAGCAACCTACACACTCAAAATGCCCCCTGCTAACAACTGTCTCCATTCATCTTCCTGAAGCCCTGAGAGTGCACAGCTCACATGGGCCACAGATTCCTCATGTGACCTAGGGGCTCAGGGTTGGGAAGAAGGCATATTTGCAAAGTGGATGTACTCACAGACCAGGGCTTCTCATCAGGGGTGTCTGTTACATTCCGGGGTGCGATCCAGACCAATGAGGTTTGTGTCACAGCCCGCCCCATAGCCCTGGGTGCCTCACAATGCTTTGCTGTTGTAGCTCCCAACCTGGACTCTCACAACCAGCCTATCAGCTTGTAGGTGTCACCCCTGGGTCTCTGTGTAGAGCTGTGGCGCTGGACCAGCAACCTCGACCTCAGCAGACTGTCAACAACCTATCAGTCACACCCTGGCTTCCAAAAGCCTTGGTTACTACTTGCAGGTAACCCCAGCATTCTCCTAGTCCTGAATTTTACCAAAAACCTGTGTTCTGCACTGTCCTGCCCTCTCCAGGACAGTTCAGATATTAAAGGTTCATTGCTTCTGTACAGAGTCAATATTCAATAGTTTTGCTAGTTTAACTGGAGTTACCAAACAGTTCAGTTGTAACACAGCATTGGATTGCTTTAGATTACAAAATGACACTAATTTATAAAAAATAGAAGACAGGGCTTTTAGTGAATTCAAGTATAAGAGACAAAGTTAGAAATGGTTACCAGCAAATAAAAGTGCAAACACGCCGCTAAAAGTCTTAAGATTTATCCAGCAAGTTTTGGTTCAAAGCTTTCTTTGAGTTGGCCTTTCTCACCCACTGTCTTCCAGCAAGATGGTGACTGACTCTTACCGTGGTCAGATCTCTCCCAGAGGCTCAAAGGTGCTGGCCTTTTTAGGTGAAACAGAAAGAGAGAGAGAGACAGATAGCTTGGGGTTCTCTACCCCAGCAGAGGTACTGAATTCCTCTATCCCGCCTTAACAAAACAATGGTCTTTGACCGCTTAGAGTGGCTACATAAAGAGAAGGAATTAAGTCTGATTGGCTTTAGCAGGAATAGCTTTTGCTCAACATCTCTGAAAAATCACATCACTGTATTTGAGTACACATGTATTCTAGTGCTAAGTTTCAGACATCTCCATTGGAAAACTGTGAACACGTAAAGATTTGCAGGTATTCATCTACAATGAAATATTCAAAGTTGCCATGGCATTATGGATCCTCAACTCACATGAGTATTTTTGAAAATCCCTGCAGCAGATTGAAAAACTAATTTTTGTAAACAAAAAACATCAGTGAAATATTTGATTTTTGGTTTTGTTTTTAAAAAGTCATGGTTACATTTCTAAAGAAAAGAAAATGAAAGTTTGTATTTCACCAATATTCAAATCCAACTTTTCATAGCAATTTAAAAAATATTATTTTCAAATATAAAATTATATGGGAAATTTTGACTTTCTTTCTTTCTTTCTTTCTTTCTTTCTTTCTTTCTTTCTTTCTTTCTTTCTTTCATTTTTTGGGAAATAAAACTAATGCTTTTCAATTTTAATAGCACTTAGCTCTTTATAGCGCGTTTTATCCATAGATTTCAAAGCACCTTACAGCAGAGTTCATTATCCTTATTTCAGCTTTACAGATGGGAAAACTTAACTTCCAGAGCCAGAATGAGAACAGCTTTTCTGAGTTCCACTTCAGTGCTCTTTCTCCTAGGCCATGCAACTTTCAATCTCCCTCTATTTTTCACTTTACCTCATTTCCCCAAAGGCAGAAATGAGAGGAAAATATGTGAAAAAAAGGGTGTGCGTGGGTTGGGGAACACTACCACTCACTTTCCTTGCACATGAAAAAGAAAGAAATGAAATGTCCATTTCCAATATTCTGATAAAAAATGGGAAACTTGATTTTCCTCCCCAAAATTTAGGTTTTGAGGAAATCTCTTTTTTTTGGCAAAAAATATCAACCAGCCCTAAATATCTCATTCTTAAATGACAGTGCTCTGTTCTGGGCGGAGAGGGGGAGAATGGCTTTATGGGCAAATCACTGGCTGTGGATTCTGGGGAATTGGGTTCAATTTCAGCCCTACCATGGACACCTTTTGGGACCTTCCATAACTCATATCACTTCTCAGTCTAGGATTGTCAAAGCAGAATAAGGGAGTAGGGTGCAGGAAATCTCATTTAGGTTTCATAAGCAGATATGGGCACTTCCCTTGGCTTTTTCGGGTTTTAACTTCCGAGCTCCAGCCAGCCCCAGAGAAAATGGCTTTCAGATCAGACCAGCATAGAACCGTTGCCTAAGGAGAAGCCTTGTCAGACAGAACTTGTCTTACAAAGGTCTCAGATAGCTTTGGTAGTAAAGGCACAGTGGGCTGATCACCTCCTAACTCACTTAGACTTCTCTAAAACCCAAACCTATTTTTTGAAAAGCATCCCACCGACCTCTTCGCCCCTGCAGTAACAAAGCCTATGGCTAGTAGTACTTTGCAGATTATTTACAAAAACTTTCCCTACCTCATGCAACCTGCTGTGTTGGTGATATCAGATCCGGCTGCCTCTTAATAATTGAGGATGGCCGGGGAAGTCCCATTTCAAGGCTGATCATTGCTCTCCAAACAGGCAGGGGAAGGGAATCTTATTACTAAGAGGAGAAAGCCCCAGAAATCTTCCCCTTATACCATATCTGACCCATGCGCTAAGACTGGCACTAACATCAAACACTCTCTGAAATCCCCCTGAGCTTCATCCAGGCCTTATCAAGAAGATGCTACTTCACAGCTTTGGGGATTCTGTCACAAGGGCAATCATTAATCATCATGCAGTGTTTCATTAGTTTCATGTTTATCATTAGCCAACCAAACTCAGTAGTCTTTGGAAATTTACAGAGTTTACTGGAGTTCAGAGACTCTTAGATTCCAAGGCCAGAGGAGACCATTGTGATCATCTAGCCTGACTTCCTGTATAACACAGCCCAGACAACTTCCCCAAAATAATTCTTACAGCACGTAAATTATCCCAAGGGTTAATAACTCTCACAGTTAAAAATTTACACCTTATTTTCAGTCTGAATTTGTCTAGCTTCAACTTTCAGACACTTAATCATGGAAGACCTTTTTCAGCTACATTGAAGAGCCCATTATTAAATATTTGTTCCCTGTGTAGATACTTACGTAGCCTGTAATCACGTCACCCCTTATCCTTCTCTTTCTTAAACTGAATGGACTGAGCTCTTTGGGTTTATCACTATGAGGTACATTTTTTAATCCTTTAGTCATTCTAGTGGCTCTTCTCTGAACCCTCTCCAAATTTTTTAACATCTTTCCTCAATTGCGGCACCAAAACTGGACTCTCTATTCCAGCAGTGGTTGCATAAGTGCTTTAGATTCCCCTGTTTATCCACCCCAGGATCGCATTAGCTATTTTGGTAAGAGTGTCACACTAGGCTTTTATGTTCTGTTCATTATCCACCATGACCCCCATATCCTTTTCAGAGTCCCTGCTTCCCAGGATAGACTTCCCCATCCTTTAAGTGCAGCCTACATTCTTTATTCCTTGATATATACATTTACATTTTGCCTGAGCTAAAATGCATATTATTTGCTTGTGCCCAGTTTACCAAGCAATCCAGATTGCTCTGAACAGTGACCTGTCCTCTCCATTATTTACCACTCCCCAAAATTTTGGGTCATCTGCAAACTTTATCATTGATGATTTTGTCTTTCCTTTCAGGGTATTTATAAAAATATTAAATAGAGTCGACCCCAGAATTGGTCCCTGTGGGACTCCTATGGAAACACACCTGCTCAATGACAATTCCCCATTTACAGTTACATTTTGAAGCCTTTCACTTAGCCAGTTTTTAATCTATTTACCATGTGTCATTTACCATGTGCCAGGCTGTGGTGTCTGCAGCCTCTGAAGTCATGCAGCCTTTACTGGTGTCTTTAGAATGGAGCACCTTGAGAGCCAAACAATGGGACTGTGTTGATGGTTGGTGGATGCGTGAGATTAATTGTTTGTCTGTCTGTCTCTCTGTATATATATATGACCCCCATCTCTGTAGTTTGATTAATCGTATAATCGGTTTTCCGCAGAGGTGTATACTCTCACATCTATAGGGAATATTCAGGGGCAGTTCTGTGCTTAGACCAGGGTGACTTATGAGATCTGGAATCTCTTCCTGCCCTGCCACACATTAGCTGTGCAACCTTGAAGAGAATCATGTCTTGCCACTCTGTGGCTCAGTTTCCCCATCTGCAGAAATGGGGTAAATATTGACCTGTCTCAGCCAGAGGTAGTGAGGCTGACACAACTGGTGTTAGTTGTTGAGAGGTTCTCAGATGGAAGGTGCTATATAAATGATAGGTGACAGATTGTGATACCTTCATATTGAATGGGACCTTGTTCTGTAAATTATCACAATACTTTCTGTGGAATTGCTCATGGAACAACTGAAATGATAACCAGTAAGTCTAGCATAACAGGCTCCAAGAATTGGCTTATTTTTATTATTATTAATTAGTTATTATTATTATTATTATTATTATTATTATTATTTATGACAAATAAGAATAAGAGCAATGCCTTACCTCTTTTTCAGAGCTGGTCAAAAAACGGAATTTCTGTCCTGCAAGAAATACATAGATTTCAAAATTGGTTGTAATCCCAAATAAGGCTCAAAAGTCAAAATCTCAGACTTCTTCATGAAACAAAATATTCTGAAATATTGCATATCGATAAGGAAAAATGTTTTTTTAATAAGGTTGAAACATTTCATTTGAACATTATCATTTTATTATATTATCTTTCATTTGGACTTTATTATTATATTATATTATATTATATTATATTATATTATATTATATTATATTATATTATTATGACAAAACAAAATGTTTCAACCTTATCAGTTTCCCATGGAAAATTTTGACAAAATCAATGCATTCCAGCTAAACATTTCGATTTTGTTGAATTAGCATTTTCTGATGGGGAAAATATTTATCAAAAATTTTTAAACCAGCTCTACTTTTTGTTACATTTTTCTACATGCCTATATACAGTTGTTATATTTCCTTGTAGACCTGTAGTTACATACTCCTGGTCTCTGCTAATGTCTTCATACTTTAGATTCACTAAGCAGGGCAGAAATCTCTGTGCTGATTAGAGGGAATTCTAGGGGTAAAATGCTGGTGCAGATCAGCATACCTCCATTTACTTCAAAGCAGCTTTGCTGATCTGCACCACCTGGGGATCTGCATAGTGTACCATATAGAACATAGTGTAATCAATCTTTTCCTTATGATTTATCAAGTCAGAAACTGGTTTCAGAGTGGTAGCCATGTTAGGCGTACTTGTGGCACCTTAGAGACTAACAAATGTATTTGGGCATAAGTTTTCATGGGCTAAAACCCACTTTATCGGATGCATGCAGTGGAAAATACAGTAGGAAGATATATATATACAGAGAACATGAAAAAACTGGGTGTTGCCATACGAGTCTCGTGGCAACACCCATTTTTTCATGTTCTCTGTGTATATATATCTTTCTACTATATTTTCCACTGCATGCATCCAATGGAGTGGGTTTTCGCCCATGAAAACTTATGCCCAAATAAATTTGTTAGTCTCTCCGGTGCCACAAGTACAAACTGTGCATCCTTATTGCAGCACTAGGGAAGGTGGAATGATTAAAGGAATGTGAAAGAGGACAGAATTTAAACAAGTAACTTGGGTCCAAGTGAAATCTATCCATTGGTCTACTGGTCTATCTATCTATTGGTCTATCTCTATTTCTTTTGGTCTGCTGTGTGTCTGTCTGTCTTTCTGTTGGTCTATCTGTGAGTCTATCTGTCTAACTGACGGGTCCTTTCCAGGCAGTCCTGACTGCTCACACAGAAATTATGAACTTTTGGGGGTGATTCTTTTTCTTGAGACATTTTCTCCCGTTTAATGGCCATATCTAGAGTATGGAAATGCCAATCAACCCACACAGGGATTTTGGAAGGAGCCTCGATGAGATTTGAACTGGGTGACATGAAGAGAGAATTTGCCCCTATGGCTTTTGGGGAAGATTTTCAAAGGCACATGTGGCAGTCAGGCTCCCAGACACTTTAAAGTATTTAGGTGCCTAACTCCCCTAGAAATCAATGGGAGGTAGCCACTCACATACCTTTGGGGATGTGGGCCACAACTCCTACTGAATGTCCATGGGAATTGGGTCCATAAATTCCATAGGTGCCTTTGAATATCCCCCCCTTAGTTCCTGCAGCGGGTCATTCCTTCATATTATCTAGATATTTATTGTCTACTCACAGATGAAATATGTGGAAGAATCAAGAAGGGGGAACCTCACTGTGGTGACTGAATTCATTTTACAGGGATTGTCCAACCACCGCGAGCTGGAAGTGCCTCTATTTTCCATCTATCTGTTATTTTCTATCTGTTATTTTACACCATTACCCTGACTGGGAACATCCTTCTCACCACAATCACCATGGACCCAGCCCTTCACAACCCCATGTATTTCTTTCTCCGGGTCTTATCCTCCTGGAGATCTACTACACCTCGGTCACTGTCCCCAAGATGCTGGTGAACTTCCTCTCAGAGGACAAGAGCATTTCCTACATGGGCTGTGTTGTACAAATGTATTTCCTGCTCTTTCTTGGGGCAGCCGAGTGCTTCCTTCTGGCTGCTATGGCGTATGATCGCTATGTGGCCATATGCAACTCACTGAGGTACAGGCTCATCATGAACAGGATGGTGTGCCTTTCATTGGCAGTTCTCTCATGGTTCAGTGAGAATGTGGTGTCCCTAGTACAGACAGTCTGGGTTTTCACCTTGCCATTTTGTGGCTCCAATAAGATAAACTATTTTTTCTGTGACATTCCCCCATTGATTAAGCTTTCTTGCATTGACACATCTCAGTATGAAATGCAGTTGTTTTCAGCTTCTATATTGGTCATCTTCACTCCATTTACTCTCATCCTTGTGTCCTACATCTTTATTATCTCCACCATCTTAAAGATGGCATTGGCTGAAGGCAGACACAAAGCCTTCTCCACCTGCTCCTCACACCTCATTTTGGTGACGTTGTATTATGGCTGCAGCAGTCTGATCTATTTAAGACCCAACTCCATTAACTTACCAGACAGCAACAAAGTGCTATCTCTGATATACACAACTGTCACCCTGACCTTGAACCCTTTTATCTACAGCCTGTGGAACAAGGAGGTGAAAGAGGCTCTGAGGAGAATATTGGGGGACATGATGAACAGAAAAATATTTTCTCATAGAAAGTAATTTGGGTACACATCTTTTTTCTGATGTCAGTTATACAACTGTGCAAATCTGGAGTAGCTCTTTTGAAGTCAATGGCATTCAATGCTATGGTTGAACTAGTGTCCAAAAACTGCACAAAAGAAACACATAAAATGTTAATGTTCTATCCAATTTTTATATGCATTGGAATTAGAAATTTTGGCCAAAAAGCATCATCAAAGATTCAGAAATAATGATCATCTCCATAGCTGACTGAAACACAGAAAAATATCACAAAAAATCATCTGCATTTAATATAAATAGGCTTTCATTTTTTTCATTTCAACTCAATATTGCAATGAAGAATGTTGTTGAAATAACTAATTTTGGAAAATAATGTCCTCTATGTAAAATCATTGTATTGGAGACCACATGGGTATATGATTGTCTTCTAGATATCAGTATTTATTGAGAAGATCTTGCATGGTAAGGGGATATGGATAGCATCACTTCTAGGTTCATTGCACCGTTAAGATTAATGTTGACCAAATGCAATTAATTTAATCATGAATGTTTGGTAGACTGTGGCAAGGTAAGTTGGTGGTTCAGTCATTCCTTCCTATATGCGAGGAAAGTTCCTCTGAATTTTCATTCATCCCTGCCCTGTTTGGCCAAGGTTTGAAAGAAACTGTGGAATATGATGGCATGAATCTCCATGGCCTTCTATAGTTGATTACACTTGTGCAAAGCAATTACAGACCTGGTGTAAAATGCTACCAGAGCAGAATAATAGTGCCTGATTCTTCTCTGATTGACACCAGTGTAAATCAGAAACGACTGCACTAACATCAGAGGCATAAGTCAGAGGAGAAATAGGTCCTGAGCATTTATATTCTCATTCAGAGGTGTGAATGATTGCACAAGTTGCAAGGCAGTGGACATTCATACTTCCCTCCCCTTCCTAGAATTTGTCCATATAAAGTAGGCCAGAGGACTGATTGTTCTCCAATTTCTCCACTCTAGGTACACGACAAAAAAGAATTTTTCTTCACAGACCCTTCGGCCAACTCCTGAGTCTCTCAATCCTATTAGGGAATCATAGAATCATAGAATATCAGGGTTGGAAAGGAACTCAGGAGGTCATCTAGTACAACCCCCTGCTCAAGCAGGAGCAACCCCCAACTAAATCTCCCCCTTCAAGGGCTTTGTCAAGCCTGACCTTAAAAACCTCTAAGGAAGGAGATTCCACCACCTCCCTACGTAACCCATTCCAGTGCTTCACCACCCTCCTAGTGAAATAGTGTTTCCTAATATCCAACCTAGACCACCCCCAGTGCAACTTGAGAACATTGCTTCTTGTTCCGTCATCTGCCACCACTGAGAACGGCCGAGCTCCATCCTCTTTGGAACCCCCCATCAGATAGTTGAAAGCAGCTATCAAATCCCACCTCATTTTTCTCTTCTGCAGACTAAATAATCCCAGTCTCCTCAGCCTCTCCTCATAAGTCATGTGCTCCAACTCCTAATCATTTTTTTGCCCTCCATTGAACTCTTTCCAATTTTTCCACATCCTTCTTGTAGTGTGGGGCCCAAAACTGGACACAGAACTCCAGATGAGGCCTCCCCAATGCCAAATAGAGGGGAATGCTCACATCCCTCGATCTGGTGGCAATGTTCCTACTTATACAGCCCAAAATGCCATTTGCCGTCTTGGCAACAAGGACACACAGGTCACTCATATTCAGCTTCTCATCCACTGTATCCCCTAGGTCCTTTTCTGCAGAACTGCTGCCTAGCCATTTGGTCCCTAGTCTGTAGAAGTGCATGGGATTCTTCCATCCTAAATGCAGGACTCTGTACTTGTCCTTAGTTGAACCTGATCAGATTTCTTTAGGCCCAATACTCTAATTTGTCTAGGTCCCTCTGTACCCTCCAGCATATCTACCACTCCTCCCAGTTTAGTGTAATCTGCATACTTGCTGAGGGTGCAATCCACATCATCCTTCAGATCATTAGTGAAGATATTGAACAAAACTGGCCCCAGGACCGACCCTTGGGGCACTCTACTTGATACCTGCTGCCAACTAGACATAGAGCCATTGATCACTACCCGTTGAGCCCGACAATCTAGCCAGCTTTCTATCCATCTTATAGTCCATTCATCCAATCCATACTTTTTTAACTTGCTAGCAAGAATACTGTGAGAGACCGTATCAAAAGCTTTGCTAAAGTCAAGGAATAACATGTCCAAACTTTCCCCTCATCCACAGAGCCAGTTATTTTGTCATAGAAAGCCTTTAGGTTAGTCAGGCATGGCTTGCCCTTGGTGAATCCATGCTGATTATTCCTGATCAATTTCCTCTCCTCTAAGTGCTTCAGAATAGATTGAGATTTGCTCCATGATTTTTCCAGGGATTGAGGTGAGGCTGACTGGCCTGTAGTTCCCCAGATCCTCCTTCTTCTTTTTTTTAATGATGGGCACTACATTAGCCTTTTTTCCAGTCATCTGGGACCTCCTCTGATCGCCATCAGTTTTCAAAGATAATGGCCAATGGCTCTGCAGTCACATCCAGCAACTCTTTTAGCACCCTAGGATGCAGCGCATCCAGACCCATGGACTTGTGCTCATCCAGCTTTTCTAAACAGTCTTGAACCACTTCTTTCTCCACAGAGGGCTGGTCACCTCCTTCCCATACTGTGCTGCCCAGTGCAGTAGTCTGGGACCTGACCTTATTTGTGAAGACAGAGGCAAAAAAAGCATTGAGTATATTAGCTTTTTCCACATCCTCTGTCACTAGGCTGCCTTCCCCATTCAGTAAGGGGCCCACACTTTCCTTGACCTTCTTGTTGCTAACATACCTGAAGAAACCCTTCTTGTTACTCTTAACATCTCTTCCGAGCTGCAACTCCAAGTGTGATTTAGTCTTCCTGATATCACTCCTGCATGCTGAGCAATATTTTTATACACCTCCCCGGTCATTTGTCCAATCTTCCACTTCTTGTAAGCTTCTTTTTTGTGTTTAAGATCAGCAAGGATTTCCCTGTTAAGCCAAGCTGGTCACCTGCCATATTTACTATTCTTACTACACATTGGGATGGTTTATTCCTACAACCACAATAAGGATTATTTAAAATACAGTCAGCTCTCCTGGACTCCTTTCCCCTTCATGTTATTCTCCCAGGAGATCCTGCCCATCAGTTTCCTGAAAGAGTCAAACTCTGCTTTTCTGAAGTCCAGGGTCCGTATTCTGCTGCTCTCCTTTCTTCCTTGTGTCAGGATCCTGAACTCAGCCATCTCATGGTCACTGCCTCCCAGGTTCTCATTCACTTTTGCTTCCCCTACGAATTCTTCCCTGTTTGTGAGAATCAGGTCAAGAAGAGTGTTTGCCCCTAGTTGGTTCCTCCAGCACTTGCTCCAAGAAATTATCCCTTACACATTCCAAAAACTTCCTGGATTGTCTGTGCACTGCTGTATTGCTCTCTCAGCAGGTATCAGGGTGATTGAAGTCCCCCATAAGAACCAGGGCCTGTGATCTAGTAACATGACATCACCTTTGTTGCTCACACTTCTAAACTTAATGCAGAGACTCTCTGGTTTTTTCTGCAGTTTCATACCAGAGCTCTGAGCAGTCGTACTGCTCTCTTACATACAATGCAACTCCCCTACCTGTCCTTCCTGAACAGTTTATATCCATCCATGACAGTATTCTGTTATTCCAATCACATCATAATTCCTTGACTGTACCAGGACTTCCAGTTCTCACTGCTTGTTTCCCAGGCTTCTTGCATTTGTGTATAGGCAGTTAAGATAACTCGCTGATCGTCCTGCTTTCACAGTATGAGGCAGGAGTCCTCCCCTCTTGCGCATTCCTGCTCATGTTTCCTACTGGTATCCCACTTACCTCAGGGCTTTGGTCTTCTTCTCCCGGTGAACCTAATTTAAAGCTCTCCTCACTAGGTTAGCCAGGCTGCTTGCGAAGATGCTCTTCCCTCTCTTCATTAGGTGGAGCCTGTCTCTGCCTAGCAGTCCTTTTTCTTGGAACATCATCCCATTCTTTGGTTAAAGAATCCAAAGCCTTCTTTCCGACACCACCTTCATAGACATTCTTTGACTTCCATGATTCAATGGTCTCTATCAGGGCCTTTTCCTTCCACAGGGAAGATGGACGAGAGGACCACTTGCTCCTCAGACTCCTTTAGCCTTCTTCCCAGATCCATATAGTCTTCGGTGATCTACTCAAGGTCATTCTTGGTAGTATCATTGGTGCCCACATGGAGAAGCAGGAAGGGGTAGCGATCCGAGGGCTTGATGAGTCTCGGCAGTCTCTCCTTCACATCATGAATCCTAGCTCCTGACAAGCAGCACATTTCTTGGTTTTCCGGTCGGGAAGGAACCAAAGCCCAATGAAGTCAATGGAGAGACTTCCATTGAAGTCAGTGAGCTTTGGACCATGTCCAAATTCTTAAAGGGTGAAACTCACGACTGTTCAGAAGATCAATACAAGATCTGTGAACTACTTGATTCCCAGTTAAAGCCTCAAAATATGGCTGATGTGTTGTGTAGGCCTAATGCTGGCACTCTGGGGAGGGTAATATTTCACACCAAATGATGCATTCTGAACCTATCGCTGAAAGCTTGGTGTAGAACACGTGGCTTAGAAACAACTCTTTGATTATCACTGCACATGGGTCATGTTTAACTGACATGATGCAGATCAGTAGTGGGCGGAGCATGACTGAAGTGAACACTTGACCTGTTTTGTGAATGGATAGAGGGTCCCAGTTCTTTTTGGTGACAATGTGAAAACTCTTGATGTTGAGTAGAGCTGGTGGGAAAATCAGGATTTTTCCTGTGAAAAATTTAATGGGAAATATCCCCATTAGAAAGAGTCCTGTCTGGAAATTCCAATTTTCCTCAAAGAAATTTTGAAAACATATGGGAAAATATTATTTTTTTCATACTTTCTTACTGTTTCCAAAATATTTCCACCTAACACTGAATATTGTTAAGTGTTGAAAACATTTTCATCAAAAGTGAAAGTATTGCTTTATCTCTGACAGTAATATTTTCAGCACTTAATTCTTATTTTCCAAATGGCAAAAGTTAGAGGGAGGTCAAATAGTATGGCCTTTTCCCTCCAGCCTTTTTATCCTTTTCCAAATTTTTCCATTTGGAAAATATCGTGCTGAGGGGAGACTCCTGGGATGGGAGTTTCCCAGGACACCAAGGGAGCTGGGTGCCCAGTGAACACGGTGAGATGTGTGCCATTCAGTAGGTGACATTGAGGCTGGGGTCTATCTATATATATGGCTGGCTTGTAATTTTACATATTGTCATGTTTTTTAACTACCATGGTGATTAAAACAAAATAAAATACTATTATATTAATTTAAAATTAAAAAAAAAACAACAGTAACAACAATAAAATAATCAATCATACAAAATCAGAGTAGTTAGCACAACATGATTTTTGGGGCAAAACATTTTTTTCTTTATTTGTATGTTAAATCCCCATGCAACCGTCTGTGGTGTTCTAGAAAAGCTAAATAAGAATAATTTGCTGTTTGATCTTCCTGATTACAAAATGGGGAAAATGATAACTATCTACCCAGGTGAAGATTAACACTTTGATATTCTGACTGAACTTTCAACATACAAGCCATGATTCAGCACTCTGCTTTATGTCAGCACAACAGCTTTGATTTCAGAAATTTCAATGTGTAACACATGAATAACTGGCATAACACACGAATATCTCAGAGCCATTCTGTAAAGGACTCAATCAATAGGTCTGGTAGCAACAGACCAGGTGAAAATGATCTAAAATTCATAGAATATGATTGGCTTCCTGCTTCAATGAATGAAGACGACTCCAGTGATCTCTGGTTACCCAGGCTCAGATCCACAAAGGGACTTAGGCACCTGAAGACTAGATTTAGGCAGTTTCAGGCACCACAGCAATCCACAAACACTCGCTCTGCTGCCACTTAACTCTGTAAGCACCTAAACTTACTTCTGGCCAGATTCTTAAAAATATTTAGGTGCCTAGTGGGATTTAAGCACCTAACACGCATTGAAATCCCTACCTTTAAAAATACCTTTAAAAATCTCACCCTAGGCACCTAAATGTGCACTGTAAACATTCCCAAAGTGTCTTACTTTGTGCCTCTGGGCATGTGCCTCTGGGCATGAGTCTTTGGAAGCCCCAGCATGATCCACAAACCTGTGAAGATGAGTGTTGCCCAGCTTATCTCACCTGCAGAACCTTATCCAGAAGGCAGGCTCTGAACACACATAACTCTACACAAAATGTCCAGAGAGACACAAGGGTTCTGGAATAGGGGGGACCAGGGGACCCATCATTTTTTACCGGAGTTAAGGGCAAGTGAGAGGGGGGAGGGGGCATAGAAGAATGAGCAATGTGCAGGGCCTTCGGGGGAAGAGGTTGTGTGGGAGTGGGGCGTCGGGGGAAGGTGCGGCATGAGGGCGGGGCCTCGAGGGTAGGGGTGGTGTGGAGGCAGGGCCTTGGGGGAAGAGGCGATGTGGGGCCGTGGCCTCAGAGGAAGTGGCAGTGTGGGGGTGGGGACTCGGAGAAGAGGTGGTGTAGGGGCGGGGCCTCAGAAAAGAGGCACTGTGGGTGTTTGGCCTTGGGCAGAAGGGGCAGGGCCATTGTTCCGGCAATGGTAGCCCCCCAACTTCTAGGGAGCTTCTGGTGGTCTTTTAGGGACATGGGAGGAAAAGGAAGCAACAGCAGCATCTTCCCTTATAAAATTTAGCCCAGTGGTTAGGGCACCCACCTGGGCTCTTGGAGACCCCAGGTCAATTCCCTCCTCTGGTTGATCAGGAGAAGGAATTTGAACAGGGATCTTCCATCTCTCACATGACTGACCTGACCACTGGGATACAGAGTCACTTTTGCTCACTATGGGCCCAATGCATATTTAATTGTTTATACACAGGGAAACAGCTTCAATAGGAGAGAATGGAAGAGCACCATATTAAGATATCCTTTAGTTAGGCTTGGCAGAATTCAATTATTATTTTTTATAATTTCAATGTATAATAGCAGCGTGTACTTTTAAGCATTTTTTTTCTATTTTTATCAATTTTCATTTTCACAGTTGTGTAAAATTATGAGTTTTAAGGATTGTTTTTTTCTGATTTGTATTGATTTTAACAATCACAGGTGTGGGAAATTGTGAGGGTGAGTCACACAACAGAGTTGGTCAGACAATAATTATTTAATGACAGGAGATGTTGATTTTTAAAAGTTAAAGCTTTACAACCGTTACAACACACACTGACAATATCATGTGTCAAAATACCACAAGGCAAATATACGTAAATCAAACTTTAATAAATTCTCAAGCAGCATTTTTCTTACTTTGCCTATCTGTAAATTTCTATTTTTATTAATGGAAATATTTTTTTCATTATTTTGTGTGTGTGCGGTAAAATTGATGTGTACGGGTAATTTACATATAAAAATCTAATCCTTCAAGCCTATCTTTTCCACTGGGGTTAGATCATGTATCTAAAATTTAGAAAAGTTAATAATTGGAGATATACCAATCTGCTAGAACTGGAAGGAACCTTGAAAGGTCATTGAGTCCAACCCCTGCCTTCCCTAGCAGGACCAATTTTTGCCCTAGATCTCTAAGTTGTTTCCTCAAGGACTGAACTTACAACCCTGGGTTTAGCATGCCAATGCTCAAACCACTGAGCTATCCCTCCCCCCACACCAATGCTCAAAATTAAACTAGGGGTCTCCAATATTCTTGGTGAGTGGCTTAAGCAGTGGGCTAAAGTTTATAGAGAAGCCTTCTCCTCTCCCTGCCATTTGGTAGGGCTTGCTCTGAGAAAGCCTACCAGCTGCGCTATGCCACATGTTGTGATAGCCATGTGTAGGTCCCATGGATCCGGAAACATGTGTTGTGGTAGGTGTTGACCATCATGGCAGTGGAGATATGTCGACAGGTTTCGCATCTGTTGTTATAGCAGGGGCTGGTGCCTCTTTGAGTTGGTGGCTCTGGTCTGTGGGGAACTTGCTTCTGATAATGAGGTTGGAGAGGTTGCAGGTCAAAGCAAGGGGTTCGGAAAGATGTCATTCAGGATGTGGTCCCCAGTGAGTATGGGCTGTAATTATTTAATGATACTTAAATTCATAAATCTGCTACACAGCAAAAATCATGGGGCCTTAATAAAGACACTGGATTTATGGCTCATTCCAGCAATCTGTAACTCACTAACCCTCTTTGTCCTGTGACTGGAGAGGTGTTAACTGCCCACTTCACCTGGAATAGCCTCTTGCAACATGTGTTAATGCCTTATCTGTTCCACATTTGTATGTAGCTGAGACATGCCGAGTACCTGTCGCCAATCTGAAGAAGACCTTTGTGTAAACTCAGAAGCTTGTCTCTTTCACCAGCAGAAGCTGGACCAATAAAAGATATTACCTCGTCCACCTTGTCTCTTTAATATCCTGGGGGAAAACACAGCTACAAACATCGTATACCTCATGTAGACCCTCTGCACTGCAGGGAACTTCATCATGAATAAATCCCTTAAGTCCCCACTGACATCGGTGGAGTTCAGTTCAGGGTGGGCTGGACATGCTCTGCCTATCTCACAGTGCAGCTCGTTTAGCTCACATTACCCCAGGCAGATCCAGGGTCCATCCAGAATGTGCCTGATGAGTCAGCGAATACCTGGCCCTGCAGTCATTACTTATGAACTAGCCCTTCTGCACACCTGGGGTCTCACTGTAGGTAATAAAACAGCTTGAATAATTCAGTGCTCCCACATGCGCTTTGGTTTGCTACATTACACCGCTTGATGAGCTCCCACTATATATATTTTATTGCGACTTCACAATAAATGTCAAGAAAAAAATTTGTGCTTGGTTGTAAAAGTCATAGTCTTACTCAGAGCTTTTCTCAGGGCCTCCTTGACCTCCTTGTTTCTCAGGCTGTAGATGAGGGGATTGACCATGGGAGTCAGGATGGTGTAGAAGGCAGAGGACACTTTGTTCAGCTCTCGCAGTGCAGCAGTGTCTGGTAGCATGTAGACAACGAATAGAGTCCCATAGAAAATTGTCACCACAATGAGGTGAGAGGAGCAGGTGGAAAAAGCATTTTGTCTCCCAGTGCTAGAAGAAATTCTCAGGACAGTGCTGATGATATACACGTAAGATGCCAGGGTTAATAGAAATGGGGGAAGAATGAATATAAAGGAGAGAGGGAAAATCATAAGAACCATCAAGCTGGTGTCACTGCAGGACAGTTTTATCAATGTGGTGTAATCACAAAGGAAATGGTCAATTTCATTGGGGCCACAGAAAATCAATTGTGATAGCCAACATGCTGTGATTGTGCTGGCTACAGACCCAGTTAGCCAACACCCTACTGCTAACTGAAAGCAAAATCTACTATTCATGTGGGCTGCATATTGCAGTGGTTTCCATATAGCTAAACACTGATCATAAGACATCACTGATAAGAGACAACATTCTGTAGCTAACAGAGAACCAAAGATATAAAATTGTACGAGGCAGCCACCAACAGAAATGGATCTGTCCCCAGTCATAGAATCATAGAATCATAGAATCTCAGGGTTGGAAGGGACCTCAGGAGGTCATCTAGTCCAACCCCCTGCTCAAAGCAGGACCAAACCCAACTAAATCATCCCAGCCAGGGCTTTATCAAGCCTGACCTTAAAAACCTCTAAGGAAGGAGATTCCACTACCTCCCTAGGTAACCCATTCCAGTTCTTCACCACTCTACTAGTGAAAAAGTTTTTCCTAATATCCAGCCTAAATCTCCCCTCTGCAACTTGAGACCATTACTCCTTGTTCTGTCATCTTCTACCACTGACCAGCATCCTGGGCAGGAAGGTGGAGGTGTAGCAGGTCTCCAAGCAGGACAAGTTCCCCAGGAAGAAGTACATGGTGGTGTGAAGGTGCTGATCAGCCACAACTAGTCCAACAATGAGGATGTTCCCAGCCACAGTCACAATGTAGATCACTAGAAACAGTGGGAAGAGAAGAATTTTCAGTTCATGGAGATTCCCAAAGCCCAAGAGGATAAATCCTATGATGGATGTTTGATTTCTCTCTTTTGTGTCTGCCATGGGTTCTATCAAGAAAAATAGCCTGTGAAATATGACATGAAACAGATACCTTTGTGGGGAGGGGTTACTTTGTTTTTGTTGATGTTTAAATTTGGTTAGAGAGGGAGGGACAGGTTGTCTTGCATTTCTGCTCTTGAACCTTTGCCCTGCAAATATCATCAGTGTCCCTGTACATGCTCTAACCTCAAACCCTTTTGCTGGGTTGGTACCTCAGTTATCCCCAGTAACACTGTGCACTTCAGCATTGTGCAGTGTAATGGGCAAGACTGAGAGTCAGGAGATCTGGGCTTCAATCCTGACCCAGTGTTACCTCGAGCAAATCATATCATTCCGTGCCTCACTTTCTCCAGCTGTAAAAGATCAGAATAATATTTTATACCCTTTATAAACTGGCTCACCATCTGCTCAGAAACATAGTTACTGAACGTCTTCATGGTGCTATGAGACCACACACAGCTTTCTGCACACACTAACAAGCAAAGCCAGAATCATCTGTTGTGGTGTATGTAAGACCCAGGAGGTAATTGTTCTGCTCTATTCATCACCAAGAAGGCCTCAGCTGGAGGACTATGTTCAGTTTTGGCCATCACACAATAAGAAATACAGGGACAAATTGGGGAGAATCTAGAAGTGAGCAACAAAATGATAAAAGGTTTAGAAAACCTGTCCTATGAGGAAAGGTTGAAAAAATTGGGCACATTTAGTCTAGAGAAGAGAGAGAAGAGGGGGAACCTGATGAGTCTTCAAACATGTAAAAGGTTGTTATAAAGAGGACAGTGATCAATTGTTCTTTATGTCCCCAATTTGTCCATGTATTTCTTAATGTGTGATGGCCAAAACTGAACATAATCCTCCAGCTGAGGCCTTCTTGGTGATGAGTAGAGCAGAACAATTACCTCCTGGGTCTTACATACACCACAACAGATGATTCTGGCTTTGCTTGTTAGTGTGTGCAGAAAGCTGTGAGTGATCTCATAGCACCATGAAGACGGTCAGTAACTATGTTTCTCACTGCATCTGACAAAGTGGGTATTTACCCATGAAAGCTCATGCTCCCAAACGTCTGTTAGTCTATAAGGTGCCACAAGACTCTTTGCTGCTTTTACAGATCCAGACTAACACGGCTACCCCTCTGATACTTTATTTTCTCAGTTTCTACCTTCTATCCCTCCGACTGGGGTCTCACTGCCGCTGGGCTTTAACCAGCATTGATCCTGGAGGCTGGCTTTTATGCAGTGAATGACTGGGGAGAAACAGATTCTCATAAATCCTCACAAATTCCTGCCATCTAGCTTTGGCTAGGGCTGACTCTGAGTAAACCCAGGGTGTTCTACATACATCTAAACTGGTCTGTTCAGGGGTGTCTCACAGAAACACAGTATCTCTGTTTCACATTATTCATGACAATATACATCATCCTTTACCTTCTGTCAATCTGATGAGAAAGATTGTGCTTCCTCAAAAACAGGTATAATAAAAGCTGGAGTCTCTGATGGGACCTCTTCATGCAGCGTTTCAGAGACTAGGATCCAGAATCTATCACCATGGTCCTCAGTAAAGAGATCTAAGAGTTCTACAGACGATCCCCTGTTCTATTCTCCTGATTGGCACAGATGGCTTTTATCTGATCTCCAAAAGTGAATGCCTTTTCTGATTCATTATATAAAAGTGAAACAATTCCCTGGAAACTTATGCTAATGGGAATTTACATCTGCCGCAAAGGCAGCGTTAATGCTACATTTTATTTTTAGAACTTACAAACAAGTTTAATACATGAACTCCTAACCTCAGTGAGAAAGTTGTGGAGATAGGACAACTTCTAGTTTCAAAGGATTAGTTATGGAGATAGGAAAATGTCTAACATCAAAGGAGGTGTTTCTCTTTACCAGTTCTAAGGAACATAGGAATTGCCATTCTAGAGGAGGCCAGTCATCCACCTTGTCTGCTATCCTGTCTCTGAATTATCTAGTACCAACAGCTTTAGAAGAGGGTTCATAGATTAACCGATCTTAGGACAGCAGGGACATTAAATCATCTTCTCTGAGCTCCTGTACATAGCAGAGCACTACATTTCACCTAGTTTCCCCAGTATTTAGCCCAATAACTTGTGCTTGGTTAAAGCAACTTTCATAAAAGCGTCTAGTCTTGATCTGAAGATATCAAGAGATGGAGAATTCACCACTTCTCTTGGTAGCTTGTTCCAATGGTTAATCAACTTCTCAAGAAGTGTGTCTCCCTGGCTAGCGTGTCTCCTCATGGCTGGGCATGGCATAGCAAGGTCGTCTTCTTCTTTGGCACTCCATGCTGACTGTCACTCTGGCCATGCTGTGATCTACTTCTCATAACTCAGCCCTCCAGCCAAGTCACATATATTCCCACCCAATCTGAGGTAAAGTTAATCTAGCTCCTCAGTAATCCAGTGGCTTCATGCCAGGTCTTCATCCTGACATGAGGCTTTATTGGCCTTCCAACTCATCTCTGGGGGTCTTCGTGCCACCGTCCTCAAGGGGCTGGTAGGGGAACCCAGGAATACTATCTACTCTGGGTACTCTATAGTAAGCAGTTCAGGTCTGTCTATTCACACCCATTGCCTCCTCCTCGGCTACTTTCTAACTCAGCCTGTCATAGAATCATAGAAGATTAGGGTTGGAAGAGACCTCAGGAATTCACCAATCCAACCCCCTGCTCAAAGCAGGACCAACACCAACTAAATCATCCCAGCCAGGGCTTTGTCAAGCCAGGCCTTAAAAACCTCTAAGAATGGAGATTCCACCACCTCCCTAGGTAACCCATTCCAGTGCTTCACCACCCTCCTAGTGAAATAGTGTTTCCTAATATCCAACCTTGATCTTCCCCACTGCAACTTGAGACCATTGCTTCTTGTTCTGTCATCTGCCACCATTAAGAACAGCCTAACTCCATTCTCTTTGTAACCCCCCATCAGGTAGTTGAAGGCTGCTATCAAGTCCCCCTTCACTCTTCTCTTCTGCAGACTAAATAACCCCAGTTCCCTCAGCCTCCCTCATAAGTCATGTGCCCCAGCCCCCTAATCATTTCAGTTGCCCTCAGCTGGACTCTCTCCAATTTGTCCACATCCCTTCTGTACTGTGGGGACCAAAACTGGACACAATACTCGAGGTGTGGCCTCAAAAGTGCCATAATCACTTCTCTTGATCTGCTGGCAATGCTCTTAGTAATACAGCCCAATGTGCCATTGGACTTCCTGGCAACGGGGGCACACTGCTGACTTATATCCAGCTTCTCATCCACTGTAATCCCCAGGTCCCTTTCTGCAGAAAAACCTCAAGAAGGCTCATTTGGGATTTTAAATCAGGACCATTTGCACCCGAAGCGAGAACCATACTCCTAGACCAACAACCCCTTTTGCAGGCTTCCTTACAGCCCCTTCTCAGGCTCACTCCTTCACAGATCCCAGAAGGAAAGAGGATTCATTATGGTGAACAAAGCAAATCTACAGGCCCCACACTGGGTCTATCTGCCCCAAAGAGGATCTGGCACCTAGCAGGCTCAGGACAGCGTCTGGCCCCAGACCAGCCTGCCTCTGCACAATCTATAGGTTTTCTCTGAGCCCAGTCAGGCCTTCCTTCAAGGTGCTAGCACAAGAGGTCCACTCCTTCTCCTGCTGAGACGTGACTGTATTGGGCTTTCCCTTTTGCAATTGCTCCCTCCAGGCTTTGACCCCTCTCATAGGTGTAACAGGGTAGGGTTGACTGAGTGCCCAGGCCCTCATTAGCCTCTTTCCAGACAGTGTGGGGTCATTGTACCCCTTCAAACCCTCACTGTTAAACATTTGTGCCCTATTTCTAATTTGCATTTGTCTGGCTTCATCTTCCAGTCATTGGTTCTTATCCTGTTAATTTGAAAGTGCCCTTTAGAAGCAGGTGCTTTCTCCCCATGAAGGAGCATATACGCTTTAATCAAGTCACCTTGCAGTCTTCTTTTTGATAAGACTGAAAGGTGGAACCCAATGGCCCCATGGAAAGTCCCTAGGTATCCTAATCTGTTAGCGGTTGGCTTAATACAGGAGAAGTGCTCTGGTAAATCTGAAGCAATAAATAATTGATCACTACAAGCAGTAAAGTCCTGGAGTCCTAACCCTGCTTTCCTTGTTTACCCAAATTTCCCATTGATCCTTGCTGGTAAGGAACTGGGCACTGTAGCTTGGTACGCAACGTTGCACCCGAAGTTTTACTCACGTAATGGGCTGAGGAGAGAAGTGGACAATCTCTGAGTCGGAGTCCCATTTCTTCTCCTGAGTTGCCTTGATAATAACTTGCACATCACCCCTGTCAGTAGGTGGGATAATGATTAGAGCTGGTAAAAAATGATCCTATTGAACAATTTTCCACTGGAACATGCTGTTTTGACAGAATCGGAACTTTTCATTGGAATGCGTTGAATCCATTGAAACTTTTACTGGAAATCAGGAAGGCTCCTGGTTGACTTCAGCTTGACTGCTGCCCGATTCCTCAGATGCCCAGATGCCCATGCTGTCTGGCTTCCCTGCTGCCCAGCTCCCAGCTGTCCAGCAGGAAATGTAAATTTTGATGAAACCACATTTTCAAGGAAAAATCTCTCATGTTAAAAATCTCAAACAGCCCTTGAAAGAAGTTAATGGAAAAACTAAAGGCAGATTTCCTCTAGCAACCTTAACTCGGCGCCTCTGGGAATGCCAGTCTTCTGTCTCCACCATGGATCAAACTAACCCCTTCCTGCACATAACTCTACTACATCAATATCCACAAATTATGTGGATAGGAGAGGAAAGGGTAGTTTGGTAATGGGACGTGTAAATAGAGTGGTCACTTCTGGAATGCCACTTCATGACTTGGGATGACTCCTCAATGCCTGGCCTCCATTTCCTTCCTCAGAGCTCCTCAATAACTCCACAAAGGCGCATGTGTCCCTTCTTAGGGTCTGGCTTATTAACATAAAATTCAAAGTAAGTACAAAAGAGTCTTCCAGCCTGGGCTCAAGCTGAATCAAGCCCCTCCTCCCTGAGGTCTCTCTGTCTATCTTCAAGTTTCCAAGTTGGGAACAGCTTTTCATCCCTTCCCAGGATCTGCTTCTGCTCTCCCCTCAGTCAAAGGTCTGTCTCCTGTAGGTGCCTCCTGAGCTCTGCAGCCTCTGCCACAGCTTCCTCCCCTATTTCCTCTTCCTCTCTGGCTCTTTAGAAAGACCAGCTACTTTCTATCAGGCCCTATTGAGAGGCTGTTAATAAGGCACAGATGTGTTAGATCCATTCCTTCATAAAGGCCCAGCTCACCCAATGACAGGGTGTGTGAAGAAAGGGAGGTTGAGAAGGTGCACTTCAGGTTATGGTGTATGGTCTGAAGTTTATGGGAGCTGATGAAGTCAATGAGCTGTCTCCTTGGTTCTTGTAAATCAACATAGCTCCATTGCTTTGCATCAGCTGAGGACATTGCTTAATAGCAAATTTTTAATGGTGTGTTTGCTATGGTGTGAAGCAAGCTGAGGTCTCTGTACACCAAGTTCCAGACCTTCTTTGACACTGTTTAATGTTGGACAGTGACTGGATTATGTTAACACCTTTAGCCCATTTATTCCATCAAAGAGAATACATGAGAGTGTGGCTGTATTAGGTTTAAAATGATGAAGATGCCTGTCCAAGGATTGAGGTCCCCTAACATGTCATTACTAATACAATACAATCCCAGCACCATCAAAATAATCCTTTCAACAGGAACTCAGCCATCCAGAGAGCTACAGCAACTTCTTTCCACCCCGTGATCATCGTGGAAAGCAAACCTTAAGCTCACTCAGTAAACAACATCAAAGTGATGGCACGTTGGCTTCCCAAACACAAGACAGAATATCGATGCCCCCCCATGCAATAAACATTTCCCTCCCCTCCCAACTAAAACCAAATTGGCAAAGTGATAAAATAAAACAAAAGCCAGATAAGCAAAGTGTTACAACCTAGCCCATTATCCAGCAGGACAGTCACCTGTCTCTTGCAAGGGAGCCCAATCAATGGGAGCCATGTACTTCCAACATAACTGCATCTGGGTAGAGTGTCATCTTTGTTTCTAGTTCTGGGGCTGTAGGAAACACTCTCCAGCTCAGACCCCTTTTCTGACACCCTTCCTTTGTCTATGGGATACCACTGTCCAGCTGCCTTAGAACTCGGCCAGAGCTTCACCTAGGCTGTGCTCACTCTAGGCTTCTAGCTGAATCCCTTTAAGAAGAATGTGGCAGGGAGGCAAGGAATACAGGTTTAGCAAAGGGAAACTTTATGTAGTAAGCCCTCGACAGATATCGATCTGCAAAACAAGACAGTTATGTCCTGCAGTGGATGGAAGGAGAAAGGCAATGGTCAAGAATAGATTGAGAGAAAAAATGACCTAATTCTCTCTCCATAATATCTCATGATGGGAATGTCAAGGGTACACAGCTCTCATCACTTCCACTGACTAGGATTTGGGAGTGCTCCTCACCCCTGTCAGTCAGAGCACTAATGAAATGCATTATCACATCACTGATTATCTGATTATTTCCTTTAAAGTTAAGGGAGCTGGGTCAGTTTACACCATCTGAGGATCTGGCCCAAGATGTGGCTTGATAAGATTCAGTATGAAGGCTGGAACAAAGTACAACCCAAATCCAACAATTCTAGCCAATATGGTACCTAATTATGACAAACAGCAGGCTCTAAATTTGGGCATGAAATGTAAATACTAACATGGCTAATACTATTGATAACGCTAAAATATTGATTCCCACTTTCTGGAGAAATACAACATTGATTCACCCATCCTCCTACATGGCAGCTTGTCTGTAACGATTCCATCCCAACACCACGTAAACGGTCAGCTACCTATTTACACATTAATTTGTGGCAAGACAAGCGTAAAAGTATAATTAGGCAGGCCAGAAAAGAATATGAAAAGCAACTAACAAAACACACAAAAAACTAAGAGCAATTTTTCTTAAATACTTCAGAAGCAGGAAGCTTGCCAAACAACTAGTGGTGTGGCTGGATGGTCAAGATGCTAAAGGAGCACTCGGGGAAGGCAAGGCTGTTGCAGAGAAGCTAAATAAATTCTTTACATCAGTCTTCTTTGTAGAGGATGGGAGAGAGATTCCCACACATGAGACTTTTATTTTTTTAGGTGACAAATCTGAGGAACTGTCCCAGACTGAGGTGCCGGTCGTGGAGGTTTTGAAACAAATGGATAAATTAAACAGTAATAAGTCTTCATGACCAAATAGTATTCACCCAAGAGTTCTGAAAGAACTCAAATACGAAATTGCAGAACAACTAACTGTGATATGTGACCCATCACTTAAATTAGCTACTGGACAAATGACTGCAGGGTAGCTAATGTAATGCTGATTTTTAAAATGGGCTCTAGAGGCAATCCTGACAATTACAGTCTGATGAGCCTAAGCTCAGTACCATGCAGATTGGCTGAAGCTATTTTAAAGAACAGAATTATCAGACACATAGCTAAACAAGATATGTTGGGGAGGAGTCAGTATGGCTTTTGTAAAGGGAAATCATGCCTCACCAATCTATCAGAATTCTTTCAGGGAGTCAGCAAGCATGTGGACAAGGGTGATCCAGTTGATACAGGGCATTTGGACTTTCAGAAAGCTTTTGACAAAGTCCCACACCAACAGTTCTTAAGCATAGTAAGCAGTCATGGGATAAGAGGGAATGTTCTCTCATGGATTAGTATCTTGTTAAAAGATAGGGAACAAAGGGTAGGAATAAATAGTCAGTTTTCACAATGGAGAGAGGTAAATAGCTGCATTTCCCAAGGATCTGTACTGAGACCTGTGCTGTTCAACATATTAACAAATGATCTTGGAGTGAACAGTGAGGTGGCAAAATTTGCAGACAATACAAAATGAGTCAGGACTGTTAAGTCCAAAGCTGACAGTGAAGAATCAAAAAGGAATCTCACAAAACTGGATGAATGGGCAACAAAATGGCAGATGGATTTCAATTTTGATAAATGCATAGTAATGCACACTGGAAAACATAATCTCAATTATACATACAAAATGATGGGGTCTAAATTATCTATTACTACTCAGGAAAGAGATCTTGGTGTCATCGTGGAGAGTTCTCTGAAAACATCTGTTGAATGTGCAGTAGCAGTGAAAAAAACTAGTAGGATGTTAGGAACCATTAGGAAAGTGATAGATAATAAAACAGAAAATATCATAATGCCACTATATAAATCCATGGTACGTGCACACCTTGAACAATGTGTGCTGTTCTGGTTGTCCCATCTCAAAAAAAGATATATTAGGATTGGAAAAAGTACAGAAAAGAGCAACAAAAATGATTAGCGGTATGGAACAGCTTCCATATGAGGATTAATAAAAAGACTGGTATTGTTCAACTTAGAAAAGAGATGACTAAAGCAGGATATGATAAACGTTTATAAAATCATGAAAGTTGTGGAGAGAGTGAACAGGGAAGTGTTATATACCCCTTCATATTACAAAAGGACCAGGGGTCACCCAATGAAATTAATAGGCAGCAGATTCAGAACAAACAAAAGTAATTACTTCTTCCCACAACGCACAGTCAACTTGTTGAACTCATTGCCAGGGGATTTTGTGAAGGCCAAAAGTATAACTAGGTTAAAAAAGAATTAGATAAGTTCATGAAGGATAGGTCCATCAATGGCTATTAGCCAAGATGGTCAGGGACACAACCCCATGCTTTGGATGTTCCTAAACCTCTGATTGCCAGAAGCTGGGATTGGACAACAGAGGATGGATCATTTGATAATTGCCTTATTCTGTTCATTCCCTCTGAAGCAGGATTCTGACTATTTTGTCATTCTTTTGTAAGCAGAATGAGAATGAGCTCTCTCCTGACATCTGTGGAAAAGGACTTCAGGGACTGATCTCGTTTGCATGGGCACACCCATCCTGCCTAGCATGATGGGACTGCTTGCTCAAATGGCCACTTTGTCTTTGTTATTGGGGCAGGAGTAATAAAGAGTTGTAATTCCAGTTATGTGTATCAAGAACAGTAGAACTGTACTGAGCATTTTATGACTGAGGGACTCACCCTCAACTGAGTAGCATTCACTAGGTAAGGGACATGGGTTCCAAAGCCCAGGGACTTGTGAGAGGGTGGAGACAGGTTTTTCTATCTGGCGGTGAAGGTTTTAAACACCAATTTGATCATTCTGCTATGTAATAATAGAGTTAATTTAAACTCAATTAAGAGTCTTGTTACATACTGCAGAAGTTATTGATGCCTAGGTCTTGGCATTAGACCTACTTTGGGCTAGTGGTACTGGTACAAGAAGACTATCCACATGCAACTGCAGTGAGGGTCCCCTACTAACAGCTGAAATCATTGAGAGCTGTGTTAAGAGTTGGGGAGAGGGGTGCAGTCATATTGGTGAATGGCTAATGGATTGGGCTGGGCAGCTGGTGGAGAGGTGTGGGCAGCTGGGCACCTAGGGGTGAAGACTGGAGCAGAACCCCAAAGATAGGCATAGCAATCAGCTGTTGAGGGCCTGAGCAGTGAAGTGTGTAAGGCAGAGGTCTCAAAGTCCTGGCCCACGGGACATCTGTGGTCCGAGAACCTCCCCACTGCAGCCCATGGAAACTTTTAAAAAAGTTCTTTCATCCGGCCCTCATGGCTGCTGGGTGAGGGGAGGGTCGGGGCGGGAGGGGAGTGCACAGGAAAGATTCACATGCCCCTCCCCTGAACATTGCTCCTTCTTGCTGCTCCTGGGATCCTCCAGGGGTTGCACTCAGTAACCTGTCATTGACCTCGGGCAGTTCCACTCCCTGCAAGTGGTTCCCTATCCCTGCTGTTACTGGCAGAGCTGCAGAGGAGAGACCCATGCAGCCATGCTGCCAGCTATCTGCTACAAGGCGCTCCCCGCTTCCCGCATCTCCCATTAACTGTGGGACAGGGACAGAGATACCATCACTAGTTGCTGAGCAGAGTCAGCCATGGAGGCAGCATCACTAGTCACCAGGCAGAGGCAGCTGGGGCGGCATGAAGCCAAGGGAGAGAGGGAAAAGGGTGGGAAATGGGCTAGGAGGTGATGTGAACACCATCTTCAGTGACATTATTGGCCCACTGAGAGGATTTGAGGACTGGCGCTAGCCCTAAGGTAAATTGAGTTTGAGACCCCTGGTGTAAGGTGCCTCTCTACCTCCCTCCCTTCCACCCAGGTAAACTCTGCAGATGAACTTCTGAACTCTGGGGCTTCACTGACCAAGGACAGCAACTGTGAGTGGGGTAACTTTTGCATTGCTGGACTCAAGAACCCAAAGGGAAAGGACACGGCCCAACCTACTTGAGGATGGGTCTTCTGGTTCATGACTTGTGTTTATGAACCCTAGTTGTGGTGTTTTCCCAATTTGATGCTGAGTTGTTTACCTCCTGTTATTAAAGATTTTTTGCTACATCTAGACTCTGTGCTTGCGAGAGGGGAAGTATTGCCTCTTTGAGGCACCCAGGGGTGTGTGTGTAATTTTCCCAGATCACTGGGTGGGGGCTCGAGCCAGTTTTGCATTGTATTGCTGAAAGGGAACCTCTATGTACTGAACCCAAACCTTGTTGCTATCAACTCTGCCTGGCAGAAGGGTTACAATTTATCTGTCTGTCTCTCATGCCTCCATCACTGTATTAGCGCACAGCCATTTCCATGCCCTTTCGCTGGAGTTGCTGGGTCTCTGCAGTTCCTAGCAGACCAGGATCTATTCCACAGATGGGTGCTCCCTGCTCCCCTCCTAGGGCAGGCTTGGCTGAGAGGCGATGGACTAAGTGGGATCAGGGACTGAAAGCCCCTCCCAGTTCTAGAGATGATCCCAGCTTGTGCAGGCTTCAGACATGGTCACAGGCCAGGATGTCCCTGTTCTGGGGCTAAATAGCTGAATCCGGTCTCCAGGGCTGTGAGCCCAGCTCTGATCTCACCTTGGAGCAAACCAACCAGACAACCTGCCCTAGCTGACCCTAAACCCACAGAGGGAGAACAGCAGCTGCCCAAATCTCACACAATGACAACATCCTTGGAAGGACCCTTGGCTAAACACAAGGCAGAGCTGAGTCACAAAGGGTGTCCCAAGGAGTTTGCAGAATAAAAAATAAACTTATAGTACCAACATGTGACCTGGAATAGCTAAGAGCCTAGTGGTGCCAGAAACTCATCTGTCCTGAAAAAGCCTGTTCCTCCATTAACTCCACATAATCTCTTCTGGATGAGCAGGGATTCCCCCCCCCCGCCTCCCTACGTCACATTAACCATTCTAGGGATTCAGCCATCAGAAGAACCCACAGCTCAGGCTGCCCTGGCTGGTTGAAGCAGCACATTAAGTGGAACCCAAAAGCAAACACTAAAAGCTAAGGACCAGGTCCTCTGCTGATGTATATTGATACAGTTCCACTCTCTTCATAGTACCTAGGCCTATTTTCACCAACTGGGGATCTGGCCCTTTTATATCAGCTGGGCATCTGGCCCATTACACAATTTTAAATCCATATTCTTTGCCTGTGAGTTTAAACCAAAGATGAGAAAAAAATTCTGAACCCATTTGTATGTTCTTAGCACTTTGTCCCATGGGATTAATTACAAGAGTGGAACTTTTAATGGTTACGGTGTGATGCATTCCCACTAGGGATAGAACTTTGGAGGAATTCAGTGCTGCTAAGATTTTCTCTATCTGATCTTCAATTTATATTGGGATGAATGGCCCAACTTCTTTCTTTCTTTCTTAGAAAAGGAGTAAATGTGGAAAAATCAAAATGTGTATATTATGAATGAAAAGGAGAATTATAAAAAAATCCATTAAAAATGTTTCCCATTCTACTCCCATTCTGTATCAGGATTAGCAGAAAAAGGAAGCAAAGAAAACTTCAGTTTAACCTGTGAAGTTAGGGTTAGAAATAGAAATAGCATGTAGAGTACTAAAACCAAGTATTTTTTAAAAGTAAGTTGTGAAGATTATTAAAAGATTTTGATGAGACTTCACATGATAAATGCAGATAAGTGCTGTATATATATATAAGGGATAACAGAATTAGCCATAAAGTAAAAAAAAATGATTGTATGCATTATTGGAACATTTGATAGTAATTTCTTCATCACAATCAGTCCATTAGTTATGATACAAAATTTATTCAACAGATTTTTTTTAGAAGATATTTATTTTCATGGATTCTTCATTAGTTGAAATCATTCTTAGAATAATTTTGACCAACAGTTCTCAGTGTTAAAGCCCTAGCCGGTGGTAGCCATTTAATGAGTTGCACCCATTTCCTCCAGCTGGGGATCTGGACTATTTACCAATATGGAGCTACGTCTTATTTCCACTGACTGCTTTTCTTCCTTACATGGAGGTTCTGGCTCTCCATCTATTATGCATTTGTGAACTGAGATTCTCATGAGTGTGCAGGATTTGATCTTATTTGACCACACACACATTTCACGTGCCACATATGTCTGATCTCTGATATATGACTGAGATCAGGTTTTTAACACAAATGGACATTGAGAGATAAACTATGTCTGTCTTTCCTGCCATGAGAACAGCATTCTGTTCAATAGTCTCCTGATGGCCTTCTTCATCTCGGCATTTCTCAGGGTGTAGACCATCGGGTTCAGCATTGGGGTGATTGTAGAGTAAATGACTGAGACCACCTTATGCAGGGCGAACTGCTTGACGGGCCAAACATAGATGAAGATGCTGGGTATGAATTGAAAACACATCACAGTGATCTGGGTTCCACAGGTGGACAGAGCCTTGTGCTTCCCTTCCGTAACATGTGTCCTGATCTTGATTAAGATGATGGTGTAAGAAATAAGCAGAATGATGAATATTATTATGATCACTAACCCATTGTTTAAGTTCATCTGCATTTCAGCCAAGTGAGTGTTGGTGCAGGCCAGTTTGATGACTTGTGGGACATCACAGTAGAAATTGTCCAGGATGTTTGGACCACAGAATGGTAACTGGAGGAGCAGTCCTGTCTGAACAGCAGAGTGAGCCAATCCAACCAGCCATGCCAGTGCCACTATCCTCATGCATACACCCCGGTTCATGATAGTCAAGTACCGCAGTGGTTTATAGATGGCCACGTACCGATCGACCGCCATCCCCACAAGGCAAAACCCCATAGCGCCAGCAAAGAAGTGGAAGAAAAACATCTGAAGGATGCACTCATTGAATGAGATGGTTTTATGCTGTGAGAGGAGATCTGAGAGTAATTTTGGAGTATTGACTGATGAATCGCAGATATCTAGGAAAGCCAAGTTGGCCAGCAGGATATACATGGAGGTGTGGAGCTGGTAGTCAGAGACCACAGTGGTGATGATGATGAAATTTACCAGCCAAGTGTTTATGTAGACTATGAAGAAAGTCACATAAAGGAATGGCTGCAGCTCAGGTCTCTGAGTGAGGCCCAAGAGGACAAATTCTGTCACTGGGGTGGTGAAGTTCTTCTTCTCCATTTATTAACCTCAAAATATGCCTGAAGAAGAAAAAAGTGATGATAATAATTATGATGCAATCCCAGTACATTACTGTTATTAAAAGAATATTAACTCCATGTTAACTGATACACTTGCATGGAAATTTTCTTTGTTTACCAAATTCCAGACTGTGTTCTCAGCCCCAATGGTGAGTACCCCTGCTTCAGCAGAACGTCTGAGCTCCACCAGTGGTCATCTCCAATTTGGGTTCTTTGGGAGTGAACAGGAGCAACCTACACACGCAAAATGCCCCCTGCTAACAACTGTCTCCATTCATCTTCCTGAAGCCCTGAGAGTGCACAGCTCACATGGGCCACAGATTCCTCATGTGGCCTAGAGGCTCAGGGTTGGGAAGAAGGCATATTTGCAAAGTGGATGTGCTCACAGACCAGGGCTTCTCATCAGGGGTGTCTGTCACATTCTGGGGTGCGATCCAGACCAATGAGGTTTGTGTCACAGCCCGCTCCATAACCCTTGGTATCTGACAATGCTTTGCTGTTGTAGCTTCTAACCTGGGACTCTCACAACCAGCCTACCAGCTTGTAGGTGTTACCCCCTCGGTGTCTGTGTAGAGCTGCAGTGCTGGACCAGCAGCTCTGACCTCAGCAGCCTGTCAACAACCTTCTAGTCACACCCTGGCTTCCACCAGCCTTGATTACTACATGCAGGTAACCCCAGCATTCTCCCAGTCCTGAATTTTACCAAAACCCTGTGTTCTGCACTGTCCTGCCCCTCTTCTGCACAGTTCAGATATTAAAGGTTCATTGCTTCTGTACAGAGTCAATATAAAATAGTTTTGCTAGTTTAACTGGAGTTACCAAACAGTTCAGTTGAAACACAGCATTGGATTGGTTTAGATTACAAAATGATGCCAATTTATAAAAAAAAGGACAAGACTTTTAGTGAATTCAAGTATAAGACACAAAGTTAGAAATGGTTACCAGCAAATAAACATGCGAACATGAAGGTAAAAGTCTAAAGATTTATTTAGCAAGTTTTGGTTCAAAGCTTTGCTCAAGTTCGCCTTTCTCATACACTGTCTTCCAGCAAGATGGTGACTGACTCTTACCGTGGTCAGGATCTCTCCCAGAGGCTCAAAGGTGCTGGCCTTTTTGGTGAAACAGAAAGAGAGAGAGAGACAGATAGCTTGGGGTTCTCTACCCCATCAGAGGTACTGAATTCCTCCATCCTGCCTTAACAAAACAATGGTCTTTGACCCCTTAGAGTGGCTACATAAAGAGAAGGAATTAAGTCTGATTGGCTTTAGCAGGAATAGCTTTTGCTCAAGATTTCTGAAAAAAATCACATTTCTGTTTTTTGGTACACATGCATTCTAGTGCTAAGCTTCATACATCTCCATTGAAAAACTATGAACATGTAAAGATTTGCAGGTATTCATCTACAATGAAATATTCAAAGATGCCATGGTACTATGTACACTAAACTCACACTAGTATTTTTGAAAATCCCAAGAGCTGAAAATATCAACGGACCCTAAATAAATATCTCATTCTTAAATGACAATGCTCTGTGCTGGGAGGAGAGAGGGAGGATGGCTTTATGGCTAAATCACTGGCTGTGGATTCTAGGGAGTTGCGTTCAATTTCTGCCCTACCATGGACAACTTCTGAGGCCTTCCATAACACATATCACTTCTCAATGTAGGATCATCAAAGCGGAAAACGAGAGTTAGGTGCAGGGAATTTGATTTAGGTTTCATAAGCAGATATGGGCACTTCCCTTAACTTTTTCTGGTTTTAACTTCCAAGCTCCAGCCAGCCCCAGAGAAAATTGCTTTCAGATTACAGCAGCATAGAGCTGTTGCCTAAGGAGAAGCCTTGTCCTCCCTGATTGATCTAACCTTGTTATCTCTAGCTTGCTTCTTGCTTGCTTATATATACCTGCCCCTGGAAATTTACACTACTTGCATCCGACGAAGTGGGTATTCACCCACAAAAGCTCATGCTGCAAAACGTCTGTTAGTTTATAAGGTGCCACAGGATTCTTTGCTGCTTTTACAGAACCAGACTAACACGGCTACCCCTCTGATACTTGACACCATGCAAGGCACTGCATTTAGCCGTATGGAGTGGAAATCCATCAACCTCATGAAGAAACTTGCACAAATACAGACGGATATCATCTTCCTTTCCAAATGCAAACGAATGGACATCATACCTAATGGACTAAACGTAAAAAATCCACTGCTATCTACATACTACACAGACCACAGTGAGAGATTATGCCATACTCTATCAAAGAAACTGAGGAACCACCTGATCAGCATCCTATACAGCAAACAGGAAAACATCAAAAAAGAGCTCTCCAACCTGGAGACTTTCATCAATAACCAAACTGCCATACAAACGGACTTCACTAAAATAAGACAGGAGATCTACATCACTCACTTCACCTCTCTACAAAGGAAAAAGGACTGTAAGCTGTCTAAACTCCTACCTGCCACATGGGGCCACAACCGTGGTACCTCTAACCCACCCAGCAATATCGTCAATCTATCCAACCACACACTCAGCCCAGAATAACAGTCTGTCCCATCTCGGGGACTCTCTTTCTGCCCTGCCAACCCCACTAACATGATACAGTGCTGCGGCGATCTGGAAGCCTACTTTCGCCGTCTCCAACTCAAAGAATACTTTCAGGACAACACTGAACAGCGCACTGATACACAATTACCCTCCCACCAACAGCACAAGAAGAACTCCACATGGACTCCTCCTGAGGGTCGAAATGACAGACTGGACCTATACATTGAATGCTTCCGCCGATGTGCACAGGCAGAAATTGTGGAAAAACAACATCGCTTGCCTCACAACCTAAGTCATGCAGAACGCAATGCCATCCACAACCTCAGAAACCATCCTGACATTATAATCAAAGAGGCTGATAAAGGAGGTGCTGTAGTCATCATAAACAGGTCTGACTACCAAAAGGAGGCCTCCACACAACTCTCCAACACCAAATTTTACAGGCTACTTCCCTCAGATCCCACTGAGGAATACACTAAGAAACTGCACCATCTACTCAGGACACTACACTAACACCGGAACAAATCACCATACCCTTAGAGCCCCGACCAGGGTTATTCTATCTACTACCCAAGATTCACAAACCCGGAAATCCTGGATGCCCCATCATCTCGGGCATTGGAACTCTCACTGAAGGACTGTCTGGATATGTGGACTCTCTACTCAGACCCTATGCTACCAGCACTCCCAGCTATCTCTGTGACACCACTGATTTCCTGAGGAAACTACAATGCATTGGTGACCTTCCAGAAAACACCATCCTAGCCACCATGGATGTAGAGGCTCTCTACACAAACATCCCACACACTGATGGAATACAAGCTGTCAGGAACAGTATCCCTGATGATGCCACAGCACAACTGGTTGCTGAGCTCTGTGCCTTTATTCTCACACACAACTATTTCAAATTTGATGACAATATATATCTCCAGATCAGTGGCACCGCTATGGGCACCCGCATGGCCCCACAATATGCCAATATTTTTATGGCTGACCTGGAACAACGCTTCCTCAGCTCCCGTCCACTCACGCCCCTTCTCTACCTATGCTACATTGATGACATCTTCATCATCTGGACCCATGAGAAGGAGACTCCAGAAAAATTCCACCACGATTTCAACAGCTTCCACCCCTCCATCAACCTCAGCCTGGACCAATCTACACGGGAGGTCCACTTCCTAGACACCACGGTGCAAATAAGTGATGGTCACATTAACACCACCCTATACCGAAAACCTACCGACCGCTATGCCTACCTTCATGCCTCCAGCTTCCATCCCGGACACACCACAAGATCCATTGTCTACAACCAAGCACTGAGGTACAACCGTATCTGCTCTAACCCCGCAGACAGAGACCAACACCTAGAAAACCTCCACCAAGCATTCTCAAGACTACAGTACCCACACGAGGAAATAAGGAAACAGATCAGCAGAGACAGATGTGTACCCAGAAGCCTCCTACTGCAAGACAAACCCAAGAAAGAAACCAACAGGACTCCACTGGCCATCACATACAGTCCCCAGCTCAAGCCCCTCCAACGCATCATCAGGGATCTACAACCCATCCTGGACAATGATCCCACACTTTCACAGGCCTTGGGTGGCAGGCCAGTCCTCGCCCACAGACAACCTGCCAACCTGAAGCATATTCTCACCAGTAACTGCACAATGCACCATAGTAACTCTAGCTCAGGAACCAATCCATGCAACAAACCTCGATGCCAACTCTGCCCACATATCTACACCAGCAACACCATCACAGGACCTAACCAGATCAGCCACACCATCACCGGTTCATTCACCTGCACATCCACCAATGTAATATATGCCATCATATGCCAGCAATGCCCCTCTGCTATGTACATCGGCCAAACTGGACTGTCTCTAAGGAAAAGGATAAATGGACACAAATCAGATATTAGGAATGGCAATATACAAAAACCTGTAGGAGAACACTTCAACCTCCCTGGCCACACAATAGCAGATCTTAAGGTGGCCATCCTGCAGCAAAAAAACTTTAGGACCAGACTTCAAAGAGAAACTGCTGAGCTTCAGTTCATCTGCAAATTTGACACTATCAGCTCAAGATTGAACAAAGACTGTGAATGGTTTGCCAACTACAGAACCAGTTTCTCCTCCCTTGGTTTTCACACCTCAACTGCTAGAACAGGGCCTCATCCTCCCTGATTGATCTAACCTTGTTATCTCTAGCTTGCTTCTTGCTTGCTTATATATACCTGCCCCTGGAAATTTCCACTACTTGCATCCGACGAAGTGGGTATTCACCCACGAAAGCTCATGCTGCAAAACGTCTGTTAGTCTATAAGGTGCCACAGGATTCTTTGCTGCTTTGTCAGACAGAGTTAGTCTTACAAAGGTGTCAGATAGTTTTGGTAGTAAAGGCTCAGTGGGCTGATGTACTCCTAGATCACTTAGACTTCTCTAATATTCAAGCCTATATTTGAAAAGCCTCCCACCCACCTCCTCCCCGCTGCAGTAACAAAGCCTATGGTTAGTTGTACTTTGCAGATTATTTACAAAAACAGTCACTACCTCATGCAATCTGCTGTGCTGGTGGTATCAGATCCGTCTGCCTCTTAATGGTTAAGGATGACCAGGGGATGTCACATTTCAAAGCTGATCATAGCTCTCTGAATAGATAGGGGAAGGAAATCATATTCCAAAGAAGCGAAAGCCCCAGAAATCTTCCCCTTATACCATATCTGACCCATGCACTAAGACTGGCACTAACATCAAAGACTCTCTGAAATTCCCCTGAGCTTGAACCAGGCCTGATCAAGAAGATGCCAAGGGTTAATAACTCTCATAGTTAAAAATTTACACCTTATTTTCAGTCTGAATTTGTCTAGCTTCAACTTTCAGACACTTAATCATGGAAGACCTTTTCCAGCTATATTGAAGAGCCCATTATTAAATATTTGTTCCCTGTGTAGAGACTTACATAGCCTGTAATCAAGTTACCCCTTATTCTTCTCTTTCTTAAATTGAATGGACTGAGCTTGTTGGGTTTATCACCAAGAGGTACATTTTCTAATCCTTTAATCATTCTAGTGGCTCTTCTCTGAACCCTCTCCAAATTTTTTAACATCTTTCCTCAACTGTGGCACCAAAACTGGACTCTCTATTCCAGCAGAGGTTGCATAAGTGCTTTAGATTTCCCTGTTTACCCATCCCAGGTTCGTTTTTGTTTTGGCCAGAGTGTCACATTAGGCTCTTATGTTCTGCTCATTATACGCCATGACCCCCAATCCTTTTCAGAGTCCCTGCTTCCCAGGATAGACTCCCCCACCCTTTAAGTGCAGCCTGCGTTCTTTATGTATACATTTACATTTTGCCTGTGTTAAAATGCATATTTGCTTGTGCACAGTTTACCAAACAATCCACGTTTAATAATTTGAGGACGTTAGGGCTGGATTCACAATGGGACTTTGGCTTTCAGACAATTAAAAAAACTCCCTGGGATTCACAGTGCCTGAGTTCAGTGCTCAGGCTCCCAACAAATGGGGAGAGGTCGGTGTCTAAGAATGGGATTCACAAAAGCCAGCAGGCTGAAGGGCTTGCTGCCTGTGTTTGCGATGGGAGATGGCACAGAAAGGGGCGAGTGCTCCACCCCACCCTTATCACAGCGCTTGGAGCCTAACTCTGAGCTACAGGATCCATAGCCAGGGCCCCTCCACTGGAGCTAGGCGTCTACACCATTTTTTGGCAAGACATGCCAGAGGGGGAGGCAGCAGCACCCACCAACTTATAGTGTTTAGCCCAGGGCTTAGGGCACTCATGTGGGCTGTGGGAGACCCCTGTTCAAATCCTTTTTCCCCTAGCACATTGCACCACACCATCTCCTCTGGCTTGATTCTGAATGGGCCCCTGTCCAGTAGGTGAGCTCTGAGCTCAGCTGCCAGGAGGAGAGCCGTTTCTCCACCCACCTTCCTCTGTTTTGTGGGACACTGGGGCTGAGGCATCAATCTGCCTGGAGGTGCCCAGTGGCATAAACTTAGGTACCTGGGGAACTTTTGCAGCAGAAATCTGGGTGTTGAGTGAGTTTAGGTGCCCACGGGGCAGCTAAGCAGGGTTTGTGAATATGAGTGGCAGCATAATGATGGGTGTAGGCACCAAAAATAGCCATGCGGCACCTCTGGTCCACTATGAATCTAAGTTGTGGGTTGTGAATGCCATCGGCACCGAGATGTTGGACTTAGACTCTGAGAGTAGCAGTGAGGCACCTGTGTTTTTTCTTAGTTTAGCCCTTAATGTGAATCTGGGCTGTTTTTAGGACCCCAAGGCTGGGATTCTTAAAGGAACCCGGAAGAGTTAGGTGCCAAATTCCACCTTCAGTTCTGATGCGGGTTTACTTTGACCACTCCAGTCCACAGCTGCTGGAGAGCCACACAACCTGGACTATACTAAGAGAAAGAAATAACGAAACCCATGGTGGGAATCTCACTATGGTTTTATCCATCAATCTGGGAACTTGCCTGGGGTCTGTTTCCCAGCTCTAACCTGCCCTGGAGATCTGAGCTCCACAGATTCTCTGCTGTGGGAGAGCCTGGGGACACAGCTAGTCACAGGAAGGTTTCAGAGGATCATAGCAAAAATGACAGGGCTGCCGAGAGTGGGTTTGCGCCCCGGTGAAGAAGAATGGGTCTGTGGGCTATTATCCTCCAAACTCTTTTTATCTGACAGCCCCACCAATAGCTGTAATAACCCTTTCAAACAGAAAACAGTACAAGTGCTCAGTGTGATGTCCCCAGCCAGAGCTCTCCTTCCTTCTCACTATGGGCTCTGAGCATCCCCCTATCCGGCAATAACAATGCCTATCCCTAATATCACATTGCACAGTTTAGGAATCAAGAGTCAATACCTCACATAACCTGCTGTTTGCATGGTCTCATAGCCAGCTGCCTCAAAATGAGCAAGAAAGGCCTGGGGAAGTCACATCTCAGAGCTGATCATTGCTGTGCTGAGAGGCTGGGGAAGTGGACCTGGTTCCAAAAATGAGACAGCCCCAGAAATCTTCCTCTTATATAATAGCTGATACATGAGGTAAGGCTGGCTCTAGGATGAAAGAGACTCTGAAATCTCCCTCTGCTTTCCTGGCAGGATGAGGGGACCTGACTCTTTGGAGATTTAGGGAGTCTGCCATAAGTGGAATCATTAAGAAATCCCTGGAGTGGTTCAGTTTGGTTACATGTTTATTTTAGCCACCCAAACTCAGCCTGCTCTGGAGTTCCCCTGCCGGGCAGGGTGGACACAAGGGAAGTATTTGGGAGGCAGGGAAAGAAATGGACATTTGAGTGTCCTCAGTCTGAGGGAATTCCAGTGAGTTTTATTGCTGGCACTGGGAGAGAAATGTGATCCAGGGTTAGAGCAGGAGGAAAGGATTCAATCCTACTGGGTCTTCGGCTAGTTCCAGAAGGGCATGGAGTTAAGCTCCTTGGGGCTGAGATGGTCTTTTTGTTCTGTGTTTGTACAGCACCTTGCACAACGGAGTCCTGGTCCAGTACTGGGGCACATAGGCACTAAAGCACCAACACAACAAAACAACAACAAAAATCATGAGTGGCTATTAAAGGGAAAATATTCAGATCCACCAGACTCCTTTGACATCCCACCCTCTGCTCACTTAGGACAGCTTCTAGGCTCTGTTGTACAACTTTCTGAAATGTGCTTGTAAAATGACGTTATCCGGGCCATTTGGACACTTCATCAGTTTACAAATTAAACTTTAATTCCCTATCTGCATGTTCTGTGAGCTCAGCCTGGGACCTGAGCGTGAAGCTGTGTCTCAACTTCTCTGTCATCATCACCAGCAACAAACGCTCTATAGGCAATACCGAGCTTTAAGCTGTGCAGCCCCCTCTCCTTCACACCCTACCTACATGTATCCCTGTGCAGCCCCGTCTCCTTCACACCCTGCTGTCATGTACCCCTATGCACTCCTGCTGCTTTCTGTCATTTCGCAAAGGAGTCATTGATGAAAAATCAGTTCACAAGTCTGTTGCCAATATGCCAGCCAGGAATAGCCACCAGCCAGTTTCCCAGATCTGTGCTGACTTTGAAGGGCCGACAGGATTAACAGTATTTACAATGTATTTATTTATTTATATTTGTTGCTGAAAATCTGACTCGGCTACACATGGTTAGTAGATCTGTGTGTTGAGTAAGAAGAGGCTATTTTTACTGAATCACTTTTCCGAGCTTTCAACTATTTAAAATATAGACAGGAACAATAAAAATTGTTCAGGAATAAAAACATTTGTTATAATTATTTTTGAAATATTTCAAAAACAGTTTAATATTTAACTTTATAAAAAGAACCATTTTTCCAATGTTTGAAAATTTTCATGCAGATTTTAATTGAAAATGTTCACGTTTTGGTATTTCAATCTTATTAATTATTATTATTATTAGTAGTAGTATTAATATTAGTTTGTTTCCTTATAAAAAGCGCTGAACATATGGAAACAGGGGTAGCATTGGAGGAAACACAAAAAATGTGGTTTTCCCCAGTTTTTTGTTGTCCTTTGAAAAAAAATTGCACAATTTCTGAAAATACTTTTTCATATTTTTAACTTTAATTAAAATGCTTTTTTTCAAAGAAAAAACAATCCCTCAAAGTTTTTGACCAGCTAAAAATATTTTATGAGAGAAAGACAAGGTAGGTGATTTCTTTTATTGGGCCAGCTAATATTGATGGATGGGGCAAGTTTTCAAGGTCATCAACCTTTCCTCTGCCTCTGGCAGACAGGGTCTGAATGGGACCAGATCATAAGTCCATTGACCTGGGGAACTCATTGCCACAAGTTATCACAGAGACAAAGAGCTCAGCAGGGTGAGACATTGGCATGGATTACAAGAATCTTCACGGTTACATTAGATAAGAGAATGAATTAAACCGCTATGGGGCAGGTCTCCAGCCAGCCACTAACTCACAGGGAATCTCCCTTATGGTTCCTCCAGGAGTCAAGCTGTTCCATGAGCTTGTGGAAAGAGGCTGACTCTCAGGGCTCGGTTCAGACACTCCAGGGCAACGCATGGGGCTCTGTCCCCTTGACCCTGTGCCCATGTGGAGTGTCAGTGGTGGGTGGGACAGTTGCATGGGACCCCTGCTCCCTCCCAGAAGAGACAGTGGGTGACTCTCCCCCATCCCTTGGGATCAGCAAGGTGCCCACAGACAGGCAGGAGGCAATCGTGGTCTCCCCAGTCCTTACATTCCCAGCCAGGGTGTATCTGCTTGGTTGAGGAGGTCAGGACTGCTGTGCTCTTCCCTGTCCCCTGCAAACTGAGCCCACCGATGGGGTGGGGTCATTGGGGTCCTCAGAGAAGTGGGGCTGGGAGTTCAAATGCCATGGAGATGTGTGGGGCAGTTCCACTCTCCCAGAGCCGTTGTCTCAGGCTCTCTGCAGACGCAAGGAGTCAATGCTGCAGCAGCTGCACTGGGGACAGATCTCCCCACTCTCCAAACCTTTGCTCCAGGCTGTGGGTGGTGCATCATCTGGGGCTGGCCCCAGTCAGACCCAGGGCACTGGTCTCTGGCAATTCCTATGTTCCTGTGGAAAACAAGGAAAATCTGCTTTAAAAAAATAACTTGACAAATATTTCACCTAGATCTGTGAAAATTCATTAAAAGCTCAAACAAAACTGAATCATGGATCAGCTCTAAATAAATGATTCTTTATGAAGTGTTCTTCCCGTATCAGTTAATATTCCTCAGATTAATTGTTTTGGTAAACTGAGGCACAGAGAGTTGCGGTAATATAGTGCATAGCCAGGCTTAGATCACAGGAGCTCCCAGCGTCTTGACCTCCTTTCTCTAGCCACTGCTGACTGCTCTACAAGCGATCATTTGAGGTGGCAATTCTCACTGGAGTCTTAGGGAGTTAGAAGCCCAAGAGGTACATGCCTTACTCCATTAGGCTCCTTTACAAATCCCTGCCGTCATTTTCTGGAATTGCAGACAAGCTCAGGCCTCAGAAGTCAACAAAATAGATGCAGAACCAGGATTACAAAGGGGTTTAGGCACCTAAAGAAGCCGATAGGTGTCTACTAGGATTTACAATAGCACCAACAGTTTAGGCACCCAACTCCCATTGCATGCCCATGGGATTTAGGCACTTAGCTCACACAGGAGCATTGATAAATGCCAGTCAGTGGCTATCTCCATCTAATTAGATGCCTAAATCCATTTGTAATCCTGGCCAACAGATAACACAGAAGCTGGGCTGAAAGCAGGAACCTGGGGAAATTGTAGGCCCTGTGCTAGGCAGGGGATCAGATTAGAGGATCAGATGGACCCTTTTGGCATTATCACTGTCATAGGTTTATTCCCCAATTTGAACTTTAGCGTTCACAAGATGGGGACCTGCATGGACTCCTCTAAACTAAAATCCTAGTTTAGATCTGGTTCTCGCTGCCACCAGTCAAGTTTTAAGTGTCTGACACACTCCCTGTTCCCCCAAAAATGTCCCCTGGGGAACACAGATCCAAACACCTTGAATCTCAACACAAAGGGAAATAATCCATTTCCCTCCTCCCCTCTCCTAGCACTTAGGAGAGATACCTGGATTCAAATTCCTTGAATCAAACAAAGAGGGATTCACTTTTCCCCCTTCCCTTCTTCCCCCTCCCCTTGTCCTTGGGAGAGATACCTTGATTCAAACTCCTTGAATCAAACAAAGAGGGATTCACTTTTCCTCCTCCCCTCTCCTAGTGCTTAGGAGAGATCACTCACTCACTCACTCATGCCCATCACCCCAATCGGGGTATGGGCCGCCAACCACAGATCTCCAGAGTCTTCTATCCTGGGCCATTTGCTCTAGCTGGTTCCAGGTATAGCCTGGATTCAAATTCCTTGAATCAAACAAAGAGGGATTCACTTTTCCCCCTCCCCTTCTTCCCCCTCCCCTTGTCCTTGGGAGAGATACCTTGATTCAAACTCCTTGAATCAAACAAAGAGGGATTCCCTATCCCCCCTCCCTTTCCCCTAGTCCTTGGGAAAAATACCTTGATTCAAACTCCTTGAATCAAACAAAGAGGGATTCACTTTTTCCCCCTCCCCTTTCCTAGAAAATCCAAACAAGGGAAGAAATCAATCAAGTTCTAAAAAAGAAAAGATTTTATTAAAGAAAGAAAAAAAAGTACACTATCTCTGTATAATGAGGCCAAAATTGGATCCCATTCAAGTTACTGGGGTCTAGCCATCACTTCAAAGAGATCAGGATTTGGCCAATGGCCAGTACACACAAGGATCCAGATTTGACTGACAGCACCCTGGAAAAAGTGAGGGTGACAGAGATGTAAGGGTCACATTTTCCAACTCAGCTAGACCAGCACCAGTGCAGAGTAGATCCACTGACATCACCATTATAATACTGATGATGTTCTGGCCCAAAGTCTCTGGGCTACACTCAATAGTAATATAAACACTGGTGTAAGTAACTTGTCTGGGGTCATTTTGTTCTAACCTTGGTGTAAGTGGAAAAGTGCTATCACATGCACTGATTTGGTGTTCCATATGCCATCCAGTATATATGTGATAGCATGTGATTAGATAGACAGACAGACAGACAGATAGGCCCATAAGAACGGCCATACTGGGTCAGACCAAAGGTCCATCAAGCCCAGTATCCTATCCTCTGACAGTGGCCAATAGCAGGTGCCCCAAAGTGAATGAACAGACAGGTTATCATCAAGTGATCCATGCCCTGTCACCCAATCCCAGATTCTGTCAAACAGAGGCTAGGGACACCATTCCTGCCCATCCTGGCTAACAGCCATTGATGGACCTATCTTCCATTAATCTATCTAGCTCCCTTTTAAACCCTGTTATAGAATTGGCCTTCACAACACTGTCTGGCAAGGAGTTCCAGAGATTGACAGTGCATTGCATGAAAAAATTCTTTCTTGTGTTTCTTTTAAACCTACTACCTATTAATTTCATTTGGTGGCCCCTTGTTCTTGTATTATGAGAAGGAGTAAATAACACTTCCTTATTTACTTTCTCTATATCACTCATGATTTTATAGACCTCTATCATATCTCTCCTAAGGCCTTGTCTACACTACAAGACTATTTCGAATCTACTTAAGTCGAATTTGTGGATTCGACCTTATGAAGTCGAATTTGTGTATCCACCGTAAATACACTAATTCGAATTTCTGAGTCCACAGTAACGGGGCTGGCATCGACTTTGGAAGCGGTGCACTGTGGGAAGCTATCCCACAGTTCCCGCAGTCCCCGCTGCCCATTGGAATGCTGGGTAGAGCCCCCAATGCCTGCTGGGGGGAGAAATGTGTCGAGGGTGGTTTTGGGTAACTGTCATCATTGAACCGTCAATCACGCCCTCCCTCCCTGAAAGCTCCGGCGGGAAATCTGTTCGCGCCCTTCTCTTGTCAGTTACAGCGCGTACGCCACAGCACTGCAAGCATGGAGCCCGCTGCGATCATTGCTGCACTTATGGCCGTTGTCAACTCCTCGCACCTTATCGTCCACCTCTTCCACAGTCAGCTGCTGAGAAATCGGGTGAGGAGGCTCCGGTAGCGCGGTGAGGACAGGAATTCACAGAGTGGCGCAGACCTCTCACAAAGCAGGGTACGCCGCGCCGTGGAGATCATGGTGGCAATGGGTCAAGTTCATGGTGTGGAATGGCGATTCTGGGCCCGGGAAACAAGCACGGACTGGTGGGACCGCATAGTGCTGCAGGTCTGGGATGAATCACAGTGGCTGCGAAACTTCAGGATGCGTAAGGGCACTTTCCTTGAACTCTGTGACTTGCTGTCCCCTGCCCTGAAGCGCCAGGACACCCGGATGCGAGCAGCCCTGAGTGTGCAGAAGCGAGTGGCCATAGCCCTCTGGAAACTTGCAACGCCAGACAGCTACCGGTCAGTAGCGAACCACTTTGGCATGGGCAAATCTACCGTGGGGACTGCTGTGAGTGAAGTAGCCCACGCAATCGTTGAGCAACTTCTCTCAAAGGTAGTGACTCTCGGAAACGTCCAGGACATCATAGATGGCTTCGCCGCGATGGGATTCCCAAACTGCGGTGGGGCTATAGATGGGACTCACATCCCTATCCTGGCACCGGCCCATCAGGCCAGCGAGTACATTAACCGAAAGGGCTACTTTTCTATGGTGCTGCAAGCACTGGTGGACCATAGGGGACGTTTTACCAACATCTTCGTTGGGTGGGCAGGCAAGGTTCATGACGCGCGTGTTCAGGAACTCTGGTCTGTTTAGACGCCTCCAGGCAGGTACTTTCTTCCTGGACCACAAAGTAACGGTTGGGGATGTGCAGATGCCTACAGTGATCCTCGGGGACCCAGCCTACCCGCTAATGCCCTGGCTCATGAAGCCCTATACAGGCGCCTTGGACAGAGAGAAGCAACTCTTCAACTACCGGCTGAGCAAGTGCAGAATGGTGGTGGAGTGTGCTTTCGGACGTCTCAAGGGGAGATGGCGGAGCTTACTGACTCGCTCGGACATCAGCGAAAAGAATATCCCCATAGTTATTGCTGCTTGCTGTGTGCTCCACAATCTCTGTGAGAGCAAGGGCGAGACCTTTTTGTCCGGATGGGAGGTTGAGGCAAATCGCCTGGCTGCAGTTTACGCTCAGCCAGACACCCGTGCCGAGAGAATATCCCAGCGGGAAGCGCTGTGTATCCGGGAGGCTTTGAAAGCTAGTTTCCTCGGAGAGCAGGGTAACCTATGACTCTCCACTTGCTTTCAAGAGAAACTGACCCTGGGCCTGTGTCTGTATGTGTCGATTTCGATCTGCGGTTACATACCCCGTTCTCCAAGTTTCCCCCACTTCCAAAGCATGTTTTAAATCAAATTAATTGTTACACTCATTATTAATAAATCTTTGTTTTACTTTGCATTTCTGTTCAATTGTTGAAACATGGACTGTGCTGGGCACGGTGTGCACTGATGTACAGACCGCTTGTTCCATAGAGGAATGACATCCTCCTGCTCCTACATAGGTCTCTGGGGTGGGGGACTGTTGCAAGTGGTTCTGCATCAAGGGGAGGGATTGCAGGAAGGGGTGGGTTTGCAGGAAGGGGCGAGTGGTGCCTTCTTTGGATAGGGGTTTGGATGACGGCAGTGGGCTGCGGGTTTGGGCGTAGGAAGGGGTGAGGGGTGTGGGGGAAGGGTGAGTATCTGTCCGTGGATGAGGGCTCTTGCTGGGGCTCAGGGCAGCGGAGAGGCTCGTTGCTACGGTGGAAGTGCATGGTAAGGGCAGCGTGCCTTAACATTAAGGGGGTGGCAGGCGCTAGGACCCTGGACAAGCATACACATCACAGAATGACCCGGGGCAGCATACACCACACAGAGTGACCCTGGTGCCTACTGACTGCAGTGTGTGTGTGCCCTGCAGTTGATCATGCCCCCAAGTCTGTACCCTGGTAATGTAGGCTATATCGTGCAATTATAAATCCCCTCCCCCCCCATACACAAAAAAATCCTCTGACACGAAAGACGTGACCGAAACAGTGAATAACAGCAAACAGCTTTTAATAATCTAATACACAGTGGGGGGATGAAACTTGGATTTGGGACTGGGTGAGCCTGTAAGGGAAGCACTTCTACAAATGTATAGCGTGAGAGGTGTGTGGTACATTAGCGCTATGCAGTGGTGCAGTGACAGTTCTCATGGCCCCTACCGCCCCTCCGTCTTGTACTTTTGGGTGAGGGGGGGCAGGACTTCTTGGCGGGGGAGGGCGGTTGCAGATACACTGCAGGGGGGCTCTGTCCTCCTGCCTGCGGTCCTGCAGAACATCAACAAGGCGCCGGAGCGTGTCCGTTTGCTCCCTCATTAGCCCAAGCAGCGTTTGAGTCGCCTGCTGGTCTTCCTGCCGCCACCTATCCTCCCGTTCGATGTGTGTGCGATGCTGTTGACATAGGGTCTCCCTCCACTGTGTCTGCTCTGCCGCCTCTGCTCTGGAGCAGGCCATCAGTTCCGCAAACATCTCGTCCCTAGTCTTTTTCTTTCACCGCCTAATCTGCGCCAGCCTCTGCGAGGGGGATGCCGGGGCAGTCCGGGAAAGAGCCGAAGCTGTGTGATGGGAAAAGTAACTGATTTCCTTGAACAGATACATGTTTGCGAACAGTGAACACAGTCTAGTCAGTTTCTCTGAACAAGACCATACAGGGCAACAAGTCTCACAAGATCTCGGGACAAGTTCGAGATTTCGGAATACGCTCTCATTGGCTGCGGCATTGCACAGGAGAGCGGACAAGTGGGGAGAGACAGCTGAATCCATCTAGCAGACAGTCCTGGTAAGCCTTACAGTACATTCTGCTTATCAGTTAATGGATAGCTGTGCCCTCCTGCTAAAGGCAATCTGGAAATCATATACTCTGACCCTTTTCCAGCCACTCCCGCCAGTTCACGGGAAAGATCAATGTATGCTTTTCCTATGTGGCCTACAACACGTGGCTGTTAAGCGAGGGTCATTGTTATGCAAAGTAAAAGTCAACCATTCACAACAGTAACAATACACTAATTGCCCTAATTAGATGCAGCATTTCATGAACGAGATCACCCTGATGCGGGTCCCTCGGAGTCACAAAGAGCGGATGCTAAGGGAAGCCCTGCAGAGACCAGGACCATATGCGCCCATGCTTGTGGAGGCGATGATTCTCATCTACATAAGGATGTCCTGGCGCGGAAGAGTGTGCTTCCACGGAGCACCCAACAAGGCACCTCTCCCCAGGAACCTCCTGCGGAGGCTTTTCGAGGACCTAAATGAGACCTTTCTTGAATTGTCCCTGGAGGATTATTGTTCAATCCCTATATGTGTGGACCTACTTTTCATATAGTTTTTCATTGAAAATTTTATATATAGTATTTCTATTTTTTTATACCTGTTTTATAAAAAATAAATGTTTACATGTTTCTAGCACTTACCGCCTGATCCTTCCCCTGATTCAGAGTCCGGGTTAACGGCCGGGGAGGGTTGGTAGGGGATCTCTGTGAGGGTGATGAAGAGATCCTGGCTGTCAGGGAAAGCGGTTTTGTGTTCGCTGTCGCCTGCGCCATCCTCCACAGACCCTTCCTCATCTTCCCTATCGGCGAACATCGAGGAGGAACTGTCCAGGTTCACTATGCCATCCACTGAGTCCACGGTCACTGGTGGGGCAGTGGTGGCAGACCCACCTAGAATGGCATGCAGTGCCTCGTAGAAGCGGCATGTCTGGGGTCGGGCTCCGGAGCGTCTGTTTGCCGCTCTGACTTTTTGGTAGCCTTGTCGCAGGTCCTTGATTTTCACGCGGCACCGCATTGCATCCCGGCTGTATCCTTTCTCTATCATTGCTTTGGAGACCTTCTCGAAGGTCTTTGCATTCCGCGCAGCTCTGACAGCACAGACTCCTCGCCCCACACACTGATCAGATCCAGGACTTCCCGGTCTGTCCATGCTGGGGACCTCTTTCTATTCTTGGATTGGCCGGACTCCTCTGCTGGAGAGCTCTGCATCGTTGCAGGTGCTGCGGAGCTCGCCCCGATGTCCAGCCAGGACGTCAGATTCAAACTGCCCAGACAGGAAAATGAATTCAAATTTTCCCGGGTCATTTCCTGTGTGGCTGGTCAGAGAATCCAAGCTCGGACTGCTGTCCAGAGCGTCAACAGAGTGGTGCACTGTGGGATAGCTCCCGGAGCTACTAAGTTCGATTTGCATCCACACCTAGCCTAATTCGAGCTAGCCATGTTGAATTTAGCGTTACTCCACCTGTCGGGGTGGAGTACCAAATTCGAACTAAAGAGCCCTCTAGTTCGAATTAAATGGCTTCCTGGTGTGGACGGTTGAGCGGTTAGTTCGAATTAACGCTGCTAAATTCGAATTAAAGTCCTAGTGTAGACCAGGCCTTAGTCGCCTCTTTTCCAAGCTGAAAAGTCCCAGTCTTATTAATCTCTCCTCATACAGAAGCTGTTCTATACCCTTAATCATTTTTGTTGCCCTTTTCTGAACCTTTTCCAATTCCAATATATCTTTTTTGAGATGGGCCGACCACATCTGCATGCAGAATTCAAGGTGTGGGTGTACCATGGATTTATATAGAGGCAATATGATATTTTCTGTCTTATTATCTATCCCTTTCTTGATGATTCCCAACATTCTCTTCGCTTTTTTGACTGCCGCTGCACATTGAGTGGATGATTTCAGAGAACTATCCACAATGACTCCAAGATCTCTTTCTTGAGTGGTTACAGCTAATTTAGACCCAGTCATTGTATGTATATACTTAGGATTATGTTTTCTAAAGAATTCGTTTGCATTTATCAACATTAAATTTCATCTGCCATTTTGTTGCCTAGTCACCCAGTTTTGTGAAATCCTTTTGTAGCTCTTCACAGTCTGCCAGGGACTTAACTATCTTGAGTAGTTTTTTATCATCTGTAAATTTTGCCACCTCACTATTTACCCCTTTTTCCAAATCATTTATGAATATGTTAAATAGGACTGAGCCCAGTACAGATCCCTGGGGGGCACCACTATTTACCTCTCTCCATTCTGAAAACTGACCTTTTATTCCTACCCTTTGTTTCCTATCTTTTAACCAGTTACCAATCCATGAGAGAACTTTCCCTCTTATCTTATGACTGCTTATTTTGCTTAAGAGCCTTTGGTGAGGAACTTGTCAAAGGCTTTCTGAAAATCAAAATACACTATATCCACTGGATCTCCTTTGTCCGCATGCTTGTTGACCCCCTCAAAGAATTCTAGTAGATTGGTGAGGCATATTTCCCTTTACAAAACATGTTGACTGTTTCCCAACAAATTTTGTTCATCTATGTGTCCGACAATTTTGTTCTTTATGATAGTTTCAACCAATTTGCCCAGTAATGAAGTGAGGCTTACCAGCCTGTAGTTGTCAGGGTCATCTCTGGAACCCTTTTTAAAAATTGGTGTTACATTAGCTATCCTCCAGTCATTTGGTACAGAAGCTGATTTAGACGAGAGTTAGAAGTCCTGCAATTTCACATTTGAGTTCCTTCAGAACTCTTGGGTGAATACCATCAGGTCCTGGAGATAGAGTACTGTTTAGTTTATCAATTTGTTCCAAAACCTCCTCTAATGACACCTCAATTTGGGACAGTTACTCAGATCTGTCACCCAAAAAGAATGGCTCAGGTTTGGGAATCTCCCTCACATTCCCTAGGACCATTCCCTAACACACAACATCCTTTTGTCATAAAGATGGATTTTTATTTGATTGTGAATTATGTTAGCTACCTAGCTAGATAGGTAGGTAGATAGATAATTTATGAACATTATTGTGTTTCTTTTCCTGTTAATGATTGTCTATGTCCAGAGCATGATTGTCCTATAAGTAGTCCTTATTAAATGTTATTTAGTAAAGATTTTTATGACTATATTTTACATCATCAGTCATTTACAAACAGCTTATCAGAAATACTCGTTGTTTGAACGTTTAGCAGTTTTGACTGGATACATTTTTAATATGATCTCTTTCGCTTCTCTGAATAAATGGAAGTATCACACTTGGGATCCTTAAAAATCAAGGAGTCAGTCCTCAGCAGGTATACATGGTTTTAGCTCCACTGAAGTCAATAGAAATCTGAGAATTTACATCAGCTGAGGATCTGCACTGAACAAAACTCACTTCCTTTGAATATTCTGTGCAAAGGTCCTGATTCCACAAGCCGCTTCAGCACATTCTTAACATTAAACACATGAGTAGGCCCACTGAAGATTTAAAGATAAAGCCATGGTTAAATCCCTGTTGTATATGGGTTAGGATTATGGATAGAATTTAAGGCTAATACCAAACAGGTGTCAGACTCTGACACTTCCTCAGTTTCTCTCCTTTCTCAGTCAAACAAAGCCCTACAATTGATGCATTGAAATTATTCTCTCCTTCTGGAGTCTGGAGTATTAACGTAAAATTACAAATTAATCTCAAAGCCAGAATCTCTGGACCTTCTTCTCCAGACTCACCAGTCCATAATGTCCTTTCATCACCAACTTCTCCCTCCTGGAGGGCCTGCTCACCAGCATGCTCATCCCCAAGATATTGACCAATATGGTGAATTTCCTTCTTTAGCTGCCATGCTCAGGCCTACTTCCTCTTCCTGGTGGGCTCCATGGAGTTTTTCATCCTTGCTGTCATGTTCTTTGACCACTCTGTGATTATCAGATACTCACTGCAATATGCCACCATTGAGAGCACTCATGTCTCCCTCTTGCTGGTGGCTGTTGCATGGACATGGGGGTTCCTGGCCTTGATTCTGCCTACTCACTTGGTGACTTGACTTCCATATTGTGGTCTCAACCTCACTGACCAGTTTTTTCTCCTACGTGGTTCCATTCTCAAGCTCTCCTGCTTCAACACAGCCCTCTCCTGGACAGTCCACATATATTAAGTCGGTTATTCCTTTAAGGGAATAATATATCAGCTTATTATTTTAAATTGTTATGCAGACACTTCAATTTAAACACACTGGATTAGATAAAACAATAAAATAAATTTATTATCTCCAAAGAGATAGATTTGAAGTGAGTACCAGTAATGAGGTATAAAAGTCAGAAATGGATACAAGAAAAATAAAGATAATAGGCTGCCTAGCTTAACAAACTTTATTACATTCAAAGCAAAGTTTTCTCATCACAAGCTTCCAGCAGTTTGACTGACCAAACCCCTTAAGTCAGGGTCCATCCCCCAGAGTCCAACAGCAGCTTCCTTTATTTCCTTAGGTGCAGTGAATGCTATGGATAGGGAGAGAGAGATAGAGCGGTGTCTTGGGGTGTCTGACCCTTCTTTTTATAGTCCTGTCCCCTTTTTGAGAAGCATTTCCATCCAGGAGCAAGGCAACAGGCAGTGTTTGTGGAAGGGAACTCCATGCTGTTTCTTTGCTAAAATGTAGAATTTTTCCCCTGTCCCCTTTCCTGCCAAAGCATGGCCACTTAGCAGATAATGGCCCATTAACCTTGTTGACACCTGGTTGAGACTCGGCTCATTCTTTGTCTTTGAGGAACTGGTTTGTCCACTACTCAGGCTTATATCAAAAACATACTATAAGTCATGAGCTCATCTTATGTTTATAACTTCACACATAATGCTGCTACATACATTTTACCATGATATTACTGGTCAACAAACTATGAGTTTTTAAATGATACCTCTACTATGCTTGCAATTTTTCAGTTTTTCTTTAAAAACATGAAATATGAAAAAAGAAAGATTTTGGCTGAAAATTTAATTTAATAGTTTTGGGCAATTTTCAGAAAATATGTTCAGTTTTAGAAAAAGTCAAAATTTTCATAAAGAACAAATATTTTCAACCACCTCTGTTTTAACCCCTACCTCTTTACTGTATTTATCCTCACCCCACCCCTATAATGCAGGGCCGTGCTATTATACTCATGTTACAGATGGGAACTGAGACCCAGAGAGTGATGTGCCCAAGATCACACAGGAAATTTGTGGCAAAGCAGGGAAATGAGCTGGGTCTCTCAGATTCCAAGTTAGCATCCGAATGAATGGATCATCCTTCCTCAGTCATTGTAACATGACTAAAGGACTGGGACTCAGTACACTTGAGTTCTGTTCCTCTGAGCAGCTGTGACACCTCAGGCCAGTCATTTCCCCTCTCTGTGCAATCTGGAAAATGTGACTGATGATACCGACCCTGCGTGATAAATCACTTTGAGATCGACATCTAAAATTTATTGTTGTCTACATGTACATGATGACCAGACAGAGAGCACAGAAGAATACTTGAAGAGTAAAGTTGGGTGGAAAATGGGTTTTCTGTCGGGCAAGACTTGTCAAGATTTTGAGAGAGACAAGGTAGGTGAGGTAACATCTTTTATTGGAGCAACTTCTGCTGGTGGAAGCTGCAAGCTTTCACACTTCTCAGAACTCTCTTCCTTGGGTCTTAGAGAAGAGAACCAGAGTGTCCAAGCTAAATACAAGACGGGATATATTGTTACACTAAGGAGATCACACATGTTGTAGGAGACCACTTAAAATGAAGTGGATAATTAACATGAAGTAGGTGATTAAAACTCTGCAGAGTAGGCATCATGGATGCAGACTCCAAAGGAGCTACAGCGAATTTACACATGCTGGGCAACTTATATGAATTACAGGTTTTCAAAATGTCATGCAGTGTTGCATCTGCAGCCCAATGAGCCTTTTAGTTTATTGCTGTTTGCAGTAAGAGGACAAACAATGTAAATGCTGAGAAAGAAAGAAAGAAAGAAAGAAAGAAAGAAAGATTATGGACCATTCATCCCAACAGAAGCTGAAGATCAGATACAGAAAATCTTAGCAACACTGAATTCCTCCAAAGTTCTATCCTGCGTAGAAATGAATCTCTCCACTGCCATTAAAAGTTTCACTTGTAATTAATCCCAAGGGGTAAAGAACTAAGAAGGTGCAGACAGGTTAGGAACTTTGGAATCAGTTTCAGATCAGGTTCACATGCAAAGAATATAGATTTGAAACTCTGTGGTGGGCCAGATCCCCTGCTGGTGTAAACCACCATATCTCCATTCAAATCACAGGACCAGATTTCCAGTTACAGTAAATAGTCCCAACTACTCTGAAGTCAATGGAACTATAAAATTTTCCAATGGCTTTGTACCTGGCCCTTAGTTTTTAGTCTTTGCCTCTGGGTACCTCCTAGTGATCTGCTTGAAGCAACTGGGTCAGCCTGAGCGGCAGGTACCTCTGGTGGCTGCAACCCAGGAGATGCTGGTGCAATGCAAGAGACAAAAATATCTCTGTTCTCCCAGAGGTAATTATGTGGGATTAATGAAGGAAGAGGGTATTTTGGGCCAACTGAGGCTCTGGTGCCACTGGGCTCTTAGCTATTGCAAGTTACATGTCTGTGCTATATATTTTATTTCTGCAAACACCTTGGGGGTACCCTTTCAGACTCTACCCTGACTTGTTTTTAGCCAAGGGTTCTTCCAGGGTTGCTGCCATCATGAGAGATCCAGGGTGGATGCTGTTTCACCTCTGTGGGGTTAGGATCAACTAGAGTAGGTTGTCAGGATGGTTTGTTCCTGTGGTGAGCTCAGAGACTGGATTCAGTTGTCTAACCCCAGAGCAGGGTCATCCTGGGCTGTGACCATGTCTGAAGCCTGCACAAGCTGGGATCATCTCTAGAGCTGGAAGGAACTTCCAGTCCCTGATTCCATTTAGTCCATCACCTCTCACCCAAGCCTGCCCCTAGGAGGGGAGCAGGGAGTGCCCATCTGTGGAATCGATCCCGGTCTCCTAGGATTGCAGAGAGAGCCAGCAACTCAGGACATACAGCAAGGGGACAGCAAAGGGCTGCTGGATAGATAGATAGATAGATAGATAGATAGATAGATAGATAGATAGATAGATAGATAGATAATGTCCAAAGAATTCTGTTGCCTGAGAATCGACCGTATCACAAGCTGAGACAAGTGCCACAAAGACCAGCACAGTAAGTTTGGTATTTCAATTACATATTTTGGGCTATTAATATTTAAGAACATAAATGTAAAATTACAATCTGAACTGTTTTTGGGCTGGTCTACACTACCATGCTAAGTCGATCCAAGATACACTACTTATGTTACATGCATCCGACGAAGTGGGTATTCACCTAAGAAAGCTCATGTTATACACTAACAATACATTTGTTAGTGTATAAGGTGTCACAGGACTCTTTGCTGCTTTTACCTATGTTACGTAAACAACATAACTGAAGCCAACGTAGGTTAGATCCACTTACTACGGTGTCCGCACTACACTGTGTTGAAGGGAGACACTCTCCTGTCGAGATAGCTTCTGCCTTTCGTGGAGGTGGATTACCGACCTCAACGAGAAAGCGCTCTCCCATTGATTTAGTGCGTCTTCACCAGACCTGCTAAATTGATGCCATTGCGTCACTTAGTAGCTTTGATAAATCCTACTGGGTCTCTGTTTCCATCTTTAGGCTTTAGTCAGGGTACCCTGTGGGAAATCCTAAACCCTGTGCTATGCCGATATCAGACTAGAGGATCATACTGGCTCCTTTTGGCTTGAAAATCCATGAATTCTTAACATTTTGCCTCTGGGCCTCTGCCTCTGAGCTGTTTAGGCCCCACGGAGTGAGTCCCTACAAGCCCTTAGAAAATAGACATGGACAGACAGCCTTCTACCGCGTCAGCCCTCTAGTATCACGGAAGCTCAAAGTCAGCTACCCACAGCTCATCTAAAGAGAGCAACAGGTTTCAGTCTAGTTCTGTCAATTCATTCTCAGAGTGAGGGATGAAAGGGCTCTTACACAGCTGTGTCTTTGGCTTCTAGATACTACAGCGGTAAGGAAGTGGAGATAGAAAAATAATGATCAAAGAATCCTGGTGCCGGAGGATCAAATGCATCACAAGCTGGGGAAAAATCCACAGTGACCAGCACAGTAAATGCACTTTTTCAATTGAATATAGTTGTGGATTAATATACAGAGCAAATGTAAGATCCTAAACATAAATTATTGTTTGAACCCTTTAAGGCTTTAGCTGTCAATTAAGTGAGAGGAGGAGCCAGTCAGAAGAAAAATCAGTGCAAAACTTTGCCTTTGCATCAGATACCCAAAATCAGAAAAACAATCAGGATTTGGAAACCAACCATGTGTTTGTTTTCAGAAAAATACTAGTGTTAAGTGAAAAGGTTATGTTGCAAAAAAAAAAAAAGGTTTTTCAGTTAAATTTTTTTTTCAAGTATAGCAGAAACTTTCTCTGGACATTTTTGTTTAGTTTTAAATCTCATTTTGAGACAAAAATGGGCAGAAAATCTCCAACCGCCCCTAATTGGAAATTGAGCTTTAAACAAAGTTGGGAAATATTATTCTTATATTTAATAATACAGCCATTTCAAACCTGTTTGTTCTATTGCAACCATGTTTATTTCTTTCTCAAAGAAATACTTATGGGAAGGTAAAAGAAAAACAGGATAGCAGCAAAGCCTGCAGATTGTGTTTTATACACACTGACACCTGTAAACTCAGAGTCAACGTTGCACCAGCCACTTGAAGCCTGTCTATCTCAACCCTGCCCAAGGACACAGAGGAAATGAAGAGAAACAGAATCAAGACCTCCTGCTCTAGCCCCATATCCTCTCTCTCACACTGCTGCCAGCTGAACACCAAAGCTGTAAACAGGTGCACAGAACATACACACAGTAAAACACAGCCCCTCCCTAACCGAGATCACGGTCCTAGTAGACAAGGCAGAGAAAGTGGGGAAGAGGAAACAGAGGCACAGAAAGGGGAAGCAACTTGCCCAAGGTTATAAAGAAGGTGAGTGACAGAGACAAGAACATATCTCAGGTCTCTTGATTGCCATTGACCTGCACAGCGCAGACATGAAGGTAGAGAAGGAAACGATAAACCATAGCAGTAACAGAGGGATGCTCCTAGCTCATCATTACACAGAGACAGGTATCGGGGGCCATGAATCAATCCGTAAGCAGGTAGCAGGACATCTCTTCACAGAACTCAGTGTGGAATCATCATAGATGAGCTGGTGTTTGGGTCACTGGGTATGTCCTTGTTGTGTTTCCCTGGTAAGAGGGGATCAGGCTGTGCTGCTGATTTAGAAGTTTAGTTTCCTGTCCAAGTTGTTAGCCTGCTGTTTGTCAGAAGAAGAAGTGATTGGAAGGGACCTGGGTCATTGGGTCCAATCCCCTACTCTGACTGGCAACCCAGTCATAAAATCCCCATCCTACACCTACACAGCTTCATGTTAACATCAGTTAGGTTGTTTGCCCTCAACTGTTCCTATAGGGAGGCTGTTCTAGATCGTCCCTCCTCTGATGGGGACAAACTTTCTTCTCATTTCCAAGGTAAATTTACTCATGGACAATGTATCCCCATTCCTTCTTCTCCCGACATTGTCCTTTAGCGTCAATAGATCTTCTCCCTCCCTGGTGTTTACCCCCTCGTATTTATAGAGAGTGATCATAACCCCTCTCAGGCAGCATTTTGCTATGTTAAATTAGCCAAACTCTTTTAGGATACATCCACTGAGCAAGCTAGGGCTGTGATTCACAGCTTGCAAGGATGTACTCATGTGCTAGCTTGGTGTCCATAAATAGCAGTGTACCTGCGGTAGCCATGCTTAGTATAAACCCACCTGAACCCTGGGGCTGTGTATTCAGCCAGTTTCACCTTCTGTCATGGCTACACAACTTTTCAGACTTGTGCTAGCCATCCCCGAGGTATTGTAAGTAGTGTATGTGATCTGGGAATCACTCCCCTAGCTCGTAGTTTAGATGTAGCCTTCTTCTTCTTTCCTAAACTAGCTCTCCATTGTCGCAATAGGATAACCATCATTCCTAAAAAAAACAGTAGTACTTGTGGCACCTTAAAGACTAACAAATTTATTTTAGCATGAGCTTTCGTGCAGCTCACGAAAGCTCATGCTAAAATAAATTTGTTAGTCTTTAAGGTGCCGCAAGTACTCCTGTTCTTTTTGCGGATACAGACTAACACGGCTGCTACTCTGAAACCCATCATTCCTAAGATTGTTGGGTTTGGGTTGTAACTTGTTCCATATTTAAACTGCATTTTACCAAGCCTCATATGTGACAATGCTCTTCACTAGTGCTGTGATTGTCAGAGGTGAGGAGTGGAGAGGACTCTAGGCTGACTACTGCCCTTCCACAGGCAGCCCATGATATACTGAGAAAGAAAATGTCCAACCAAACCACTGTGACCGAGTTCCTTCTCCTGGGATTCTCTGAGGTTTGGGAGCTGCAGAGTTTACACTCTGTAGTGTTTCTAGGGATTTACCTGGCAGCCCTGGTGGGAAATCTCCTTGTTATCATCCTTGTAGTGGTTGAACACCATCTTCACATCCCCATGTACTTCTTCCTGATGAATTTGTCCATACTAGACCTCGGCTCCATCTCTGTCACAGTCCCCAAGTCCATGGCCAACTCTCTATTGAACACCAGGTCGATTTCTTATTCTGGGTGCATTGCCCAAGCCTTTCTCTTCATTTTCTTTGCTGCGGTTAACTTTGCTTTTCTCACCATCATGGCATATGACTGATACATCGCCATCTGCCAACCACTGCACTATGAGACTATAATGAACAGGGGAGCTTGTGTCCAAATGGCAGCCAGTGCCTGGATCAGTGGAATTCCCGTTTCTACTATGCAGACTGGGAACATATTTACATTACCTTTTTGTGGCAGCAACAAGGTGGATCTGTTCTTCTGTGAAATCTCTCAGCTGATCAAGATCACTTGCAATGACTTGTACCTCAGTGAAGTTGTTACTTCTTTTCTCTTATTCTTAGGCTTAAGCTGCTTTACTTTTATAATTGTGTCATATGTTCAGATCTTCAAAACAGTGCTGAGACTCCCCTCTGAGCAGGGCTGGAATAAAGCCTTCTCCACTTGCCTCCCCCACCTCACTGTGGTCTCCTTGTTCTTTTGCACTGCCGCCATTGCCTACTTGAAACCCACCTCAAGCTCACATCAGGTCTGTATGTCATGGTGGCTGTTCTTTATTCTGTGATGCCTCCAGTGATGAATCCAGCCATCTACAGCATGAGGAACAAGGAGATCAAGGGTGCCTTGAGGAAACTGACTGAGGGGAAGTTATTCAAAAAGAATAAAATTTCCAGATTTTCCCCATGACCATGTTTTCATTCTGTGCTTCTTTACAGATATAATCAACTGATGACATTATTGTCTACATGCGAATGTGATGTTCAGGCTCTTTATGCAAAAATGTAGTGTTCACAGTAGTAATAATCCAGACTAAATTCACTGAAGAGAGTGGAGTTACTCTAATGTGAATTAGATAAGAATCTCTCTCTCTAAATTATGAAGGCATTTAATTCAATTCTGCATTTCCTTGTTAGAAGCATGAATTTAGCTGAACTTGACCTTCTGGACAGGCACGAGCTGTCAATGGGAAACTTTAACACTGTGTTAATTAAATTTTATGCCATTTTATTTCCTAGTTTTTCAACAGAAAGGAAGCTTTTTGGTCGGATTTAGTGGGCATTGTGGCAGTTGTAGGTGGCCATGGCTATGGATGATGAGTGAAGTAAAAGGCTCTTTTAAGATTCCTCACATTTTTCTGGAAAGGAGCTGTATTCTGTGCACTGCTTGGCCAATCTGGGTTCCCCTCACATTAACCCCTCACCCGCAAATCTCTCAATAAGTGCAGCACAAAGCTGGACACAGCCATCTTCAGCAATACAGGCTCAGAGAGATGTGAAATGGCCTGTTCATCTCAATGAGCTATTCTCTGCGGAGTTAGAAGCACCTCCAGGAGATGGTACAGCCTGAAACAATTGCCCGGAGAGGTGTGAACTGCTCCACTCATATCAGTCACTCAGGTGCCAGCAGGCTGTTCTGTGTGTTGTGGGTTCATGTTCCCCTTTGCCTCCTCTCAGCTTCACACCCTGAGTGGCGGCACTTCCCCAGACCCTGGCACACATTGGGAGGGGTGATCAGGGAGATGGTCTCAGTCCCCTGTCCTGCCAAAAACCAAGGAGAAAGACCCCAAGATCATAAAAGAGGGAGGGGTATCCGACACCCATAGATGCATTGAGAGCCCCCTGATATTGGCACACACAAGGGAGGTGAATGTGGGGCTGTCCGGCGCCTTGCTCCTTGTTCTAGGTCTGGATCCAGCAGGGAAGGATATAGACACACAGGTGCAGAGTGCACTGATGGAAACACAGTTCAGTGCTTTGCTCTCTTTATTGTTCCTACTGCAAAACTGAAGCTAACAGGAAAGTGAGGCTTTGCATTGGGGAAGGAGGAGAGCATAGAGCCCTCTGAAGATAGAAAGAGATAGGACATCACACCCCTCTATTTTCTCAGTCCCCCGTCACTCACCCTCATGTCCTTTCTTCCCAGTCTCCCACCCCTCCTCATCTTCTAACCCCCAACTCATCTCCTACCCACCCAGGGCCTCCCAGAGGATTCAGGTGGCCTGGGGCAGAGCAATTTCAGGGGCACCTTCCATGAACAAAAGTTGCAATACTATAGAATACTATATTCTCGTGGAGACCCCTATGAGGCCTGGTGCAAATTGCCCCTCTTGACTCCCCACTTCTCCCTCCCCCCCGGGCGGTCCTGGGAAAAATAAACATTTGAAAACCTTCTGCATCTCGGCACAAACCCAATTTTGAGAAAACTTCTTTTCAAGCTAGTGCTAAAAGTCACTATAGGTCATTAATAGGGTTGGACTAATATTTTCGATCAAAACTGTTTTTGCATTGAAAACTAGGGGGTTTTAATAAGCAGAAAAAATCACGGACAATGTCTGCTTTCCTTCAAACTTTGTTGTGGTTTTTTTAATTGAAAAGCTGAAATTAGTCTGCCAAAACCTGAACATGGTTTGGGGTTTCAGAAGTGTGTGGCCAAATATTAGCTGCTTACTGCGGTTGATTATTTAAAGAAACAATAAAAAAATTCTGCTTTAAAAAATCCAAAAAGCAGTGCCCCCAATTTTTTTACAGCGTTCCCCCCCTAGCGCGCGGTCGCTGCTCCACTTCTCCTGCCTCCCAGGCTTGCAGTGCCAATCAGCTGTTTGGTGCCGCAAGCGTGGGAAGAGAATTAGAGTGGGGATGGTGTGCTTGGAGAGGAGGCAGAGCAGAGATGAGCTGGGGTGGGGAGGTGCCACATGGCTCCCCAGGCCGAGGGGTGGGGAGCTAACACGGGGGTGTCTGAGGGAGGGGGAGAGGGGAGCTGCAAGACTGGGAGGGGAGGAGAATTAGAGCGGGGGCGGCGTGCTCAGGGAGGAGGCGGAGCTGAGGTGAGCTGGGATGGGGAGGTGCAACATGGCTCCCTGGGGGAGGAGCTGCCACAGGAGGAGCACCTCAGGGCGGGGTGGGGGGAATGTGCAAAGTGAAAGTTTTGCCTAGGGCGCGAAACTTTCTTGCACCGGCCCTGCATCCAGCCCAGTATCCTGTCTGCCGACAGTGGCCAATGCCAAGTGCCCCACAGGGAGTGAACCCAACAGGTAATGATCAAGTGATCTCTCTCCTGCCATCCATCTCCATCCTCTGACAAACGAAGGCTAAGAACACCATTCCTTACCCATCTTGGCTAATAGAACATAAGAACATAAGAACATAAGAAAGCACGTAGCGGGTCAGACCAAAGGTCCATCTAGCCCAGTATCTGTCTACAGACAGTGGCCAATGCCAGGTGCCCCATAGGGAGTGAATCTAACAGGTAATGATCAAGTGATCTCTCTCCTGCCATCCATCTCCATCCTCTGACGAACAGAGGCTAGGGACACCATTCCTTACCCATCCTGGCTAATAACCATTTATGGACTTAGCCACCATGAATTTATCCAGTTCTTTTTTAAACGCTGTTATAGTCCTAGGCTTCACAACCTCCTCAGGTAAGGAGTTCCACAAGTTGACTGTGCACTGCGTGAAAAAGAACTTTCTTTTATTTGTTTTAAACCTGCTACCTATTAATTTTATTTAATGTTCCCTAGTTCTTGTATTATGGGAATAAGTAAATAACTTTTCCTTATCCACTTTCTCCACATCACTCATGATTTTATATACCTCTATCATATCCCACCTTAGTCTCCTCTTTTCCAAGCTGAAGCGTCCTAGCTTCTTTAATCTTTCCTCATATGGGACCCTCTCCAAACCCCTCATAATTTTAGTTGCCCTTCTCTGAACCTTTTCTAGTGCCAGTATATCTTTTTTGAGGTGAGGAGTCCACATCTGTACACAGTGTTCGAGATGTGGACGTACCATGGATTTATATAAGGGCAATAATATATTCTCCACCTTATTCTCCATCCCCTTTTTAATGATTCCGAACATCCTGTTCGCTTTTTTGCTGCTGCACACTGCGTGGACATCTTCAGAGAACTATCCATGATTAGTCCAAGATCTTTTTCCTGATTCGTTGTAGCTAAATTAGCCCCCATCATATTGTATGTATAGTTGGGGTTATTTTTTCCAATGTGCATTACTTTACATTTATCCACATTAAATTCCATTTGCCATTTTGTTGCCCAATCACTTAGTTTTGTGAGATCTTTTTGAAGTTCTTCACAGTCTGCTTTGGTCTTAACAATATTGAGCAGTTTAGTATCATCCGCAAACTTTGCCACCTCACACCTCACTGTTTACCCCTTTCTCCAGATCATTTATGAATAAATTGAATAGGATTGGTCCTAGGACTGACCCTTGGGGAACACCACTAGTTACCCCACTCCATTCTGAGAATTTACCATTAATTCCTACCCTTTGTTCCCTGTCTTTTAACCAGTTATCAATCCATGAAAGGACCTTCTCTTTTATCCCATGACAGCTTAATTTACGTAAGAGCCTTTGGTGAGGGACCTTGTCAAAGGCTTTCTGGAAATCTAAGTATACTATGTCCGCTGGATCCCCCTTGTACACATGTTTGTTGACCCCTTCAAAGAACTCTAATAGATAGATAAGACACGATTTCCCTTTACAGAAATCATGTTGACTATTGCTCAACAATTTATGTTTTTCTATGGCCTGGTCTACACTACCCGTTTAAACCGAATTTAGCAGCATTAAACCTATTTAACCCTGCACCCGTCCACACAACGAGGCCCTTTATATCGATATAAAGGGCTCTTTAAACCGGTTTCTGTACTCTTCCCCGACGAGAGGAGTAGTGCTGAAATCGGTATTGCCATGTCGGATTAGAGTTAGTGTGGCCGCAAATCGATGGTATTGGCATCCGGGCACTATCCCACAATGCACCATTGTGACCGCTCTGGAAAGCAATCTGAACTCGGATGCACTGGCCAGGTAGACAGAAAAAGCCCCGCAAACTTTTGGATTTCATTTCCTGTTTGTCCAGTGTGGAGTGCTGATCAGCATGGGTGGCGATGCAGTCCCAAATCCAAAAAGAACTCCAGCATGGATCGTACGGGAGATACTGGATCTGATCGCTGTATGGGGAGACAAATCTGTTCTATCAGAGCTCCGTTACAGAAGACTAAATGACAAAGCATTTGAAAAAATCTCCAGGCTATGATAGACAGAGGCGAAAGCACAGTGCTGTGTGACAAGCATAATGGAAAGCCAAAGAATCAAATGGACGCTCATGGAAGGAGGGAGGGGGGACTGAGGACTCCAGCTATCCCACAGTCCCTGCAGTCTCCGAAAAGCATTTGCATTCTTGGCTGAGCTCCCAATGCCTGAAGGGTCAAAAACATTTTCCCGGTTGTTTCAGGGTATATGTCGTCAATTTACACCCTACTCCCCCCACCGAAAGAAAAGGGGAAAAAATGTTTCTCGCCTTTTTTCAATGTCACCCTATGTCTACTGCATGCTGCTGGTAGACGGGGTGCTGCAGCGCTGAACACCAGCATCCCCTTCCCAGTGGATAGCAGTCATATTGTACTGTCTGCTATTGTCATCATCAGCCCATGAGTGCTCCTGGCTGGCCTCGGTGAGGTTGGCTGGGGGTGCCTGGGTAAAAATGGGAATGACTCCCGGTCATTCCCGGCAGATGGTACAGAATGGCTGGTAACCGTCCTCATCATAGCAACTGAGAGGCTGAGCTCTATTAGCACCCACCCTTTCATGTCTAAAGAAAAGATTCTGTACTGCCTGGACTATCATAGCAGCTGGAGGCTGCCTCCCACTCATTTTATCTCACTAAAAAGTCAGTGTTTCCTATTCCTGCATTCTTTATTACTTCATCACACAAATGGGGGGACACTGCCTGGGTAGCCCAGGAGGGTTGGGGGAGGAGGGAAGCAATGGGTGGGGTTGTTGCAGGGATACCCCCTAGAATGGCATGCAGCTCATCATTTCTGCGGGATCTCTGGGGCTCTGACCCGGAGCGGCTGTGCTCTCTGGTTCTTTAGTACACTTGCCCCATATTCTAGGCAGGACTGACTCTATTTTTAGACAAAACATAAAGAAGGGAATGACCCGGGGAATCATTCCCATTCTTGTCCATGTGCCCCTGTCCGACCTCAGCGAGGCCAGCCAGGAGCATCCATGACAGCAGCAGATGTTACAGAACAACTGACAACTGTCATCTCATCGCCAATTTACAATGGCAGACGGTGCAATAGGGATGGTAACCGTCTGCTACTTTGCAAAGACAAACGAATGCTGCTGTGTAGCACTGCAATACCGCGTCTGTCAGCAGCATCCAGTACACATATGGTGACAGTGACAAAAGGCAAAACGGGCTCCATGGTTGCCATGCTATGGCATCTGCCAGGGCAATCCAGGGAAAAAGGGCGCAAAATGATTGTCTGCCGTTGCTTTCACAGAGGAAGGATTGAGTGACGACATTTACCCAGAATCACCTGTGACACTGTTTTTGCATTGGGATCTCAACCTAGAATTCCAATGGGTGGGGGAGAATGCGGGAACCATGGGATAGCTACGGGATAGCTACTCACAGTGCAACACTCCGGAAATCGACGCTAGCCTCGGTACATGGACGCACACTGCTGAATTAATGTGCTTAGTGTGGCCGTGTGCACTCAACTTTATACAATCTATTTTACAAAACCGGTTTATGTAAAATCGGAATAATCCCGTAGTGGAGGCATACCCTAAGTGTCTGACAATTTTATTCTCAACTATTGTTTCGACTAATTTTCCCAGTACTGACGTTAGACTTACCGGTCTGTAATTGCTGGGATCACCTCTAGAACCCTTTTTAAATATTGGCGTTACATTAGCTAACTTCCAGTCATTGGGTACCAAAGCCGATTTAAAGGACAGGTTACAAATCTTAGTTAAGAGTTCCGCAACTTCACATTTGAGTTCTTTCAGAACTTTTGGGTGAATGCCATCTGGTCCCGATGACTTGTTAATGTTGAGTTTATCAATTAATTCCAAAACCTCCTCTAGTGACACTTCAATCTGTGACAGTTCCTCAGATTTGTCACCTACAAAAGCCGGCTCAGGTTTGGGAATCTCCCTAACATCCTCAGCTGTGAAGACCGAAGCAAAGAATCCATTTAGTTTCTCCACAATGATAGCCATTAATGGACTTAACCTCCATGAACTTATCTGTTTCCTAGAGACTGGCTCCATGGGGTCTCTCACAAACTGGAGACAATTACTATGGGTTTGTCTTTAATATAGCTTATGTACATACTCCACGAACTGAGCATTTGAGCTTGTTACAGAATCTGGGCTGAGCCTATGTTGTGAAAAGTGAAATGCTCCAAATAGCACATGCATGTGAATGGACACAAGGTGCTAATATAAATTAATCCAGGGGGTCTCAAACTGGGGATCAGGAACCCTCAGGGGGTCACAAGGTTATTACAGGGGGGTCACGAGCTGTCAGCCTCCACCTCAAACCCTGCTTTGCCTCCAGCATTTATAATAGTGTTAAATATATAAAAAAGTGTTTTTAATTTATAAGGGGGGGCGGGGGTCACATTCAGAGGTTTGCTATGTGAAAGGGGTCACTAGTACAAAAGTTTGAGAACTACTGAATTAACCCCTCTAGAGCCTTGGGGAATGCAGGGGAGGGGGTAGGGTGTCACCCTTGGTAGGGTTGGGAAGGAGGTAGGTGGTGTAGGATATTGCTCTTCTCATGTGATTCCCCCCCTCCCCCTCATGGCTCTCTTATTTCTATCACTGCTAAACTAAAGTGCCTAATTTTAAATGAAGCTACCCTCCCCTGACATGAATCTCCCTATGGAACTGAAATTAAATGTAGACTATAATTTGGCATTTGAGAAGTGAAAGGAATGGTAGACCTAAGGAAAAAGATAACAGCTTGGCTCTTTGTGTTAAATAGCTGTCTGCAAGCCTGAATGAGCTTTAGGGTAGGGAAGGCTGCGCCTCTCCAAACAGCCTGGCCCTGCCCCCATCTGACCCCCACCCACTTCCTGCCCTCGACTGCCCCCCTCAGAATCCCCAACCCATTCTGACCCTTGTCCCCTGACTGCCCCCCCGAGACCCTCCAAACCCCCTGGACCTCACCCCCCACGAACTCCCCGATCCCTGTCCCCTGATTGCCCCGAACCCTATCCATTCCCCCACCGAGTATTGACAGATCTCCAGAATGCCCATGATCCAACCCCCATTCCCCGTCCCCTGATCGCCCCCCTGAACCTCTGCCCCCTCCCTGTCCCCTGAATGTCCCCGGGACTCCCTGCCCCTTATGCAACCCCTCCACCCCCAGCCCTAGCCCCGGCCCCATCACCATGCTGCTTACTCCTGCCTCCCACCTCTCCTGGACCCTCAGCATGCTGCGTCCAAGAGTAGCCCTGGACAGTGCTGCAGGGGCATGGCTCCAGCAGGACCTGAGCTCCCGCTGCTCGGACGCAGCTTGCAGCCTTGCCCCCTTATCATGTGTCTCTGAGTGTGAGGAGCTCAGAAACCGCTGGAGCCATGCCGCTTTTTCTCTGTCCAAGGCCGCTCCTGGACGAGGCACGCTGAGGCGCCAGGGGTTGGGGGAAGGCGGAGGTGGGGGGGAGTCTCCGACATTGTCATGGGGGCCCCTGTGGGGCCTGTGGCAAATTGCCTCACTTGTCCCCCCCTGAGTGTCCCTGTACCTACCCACCCTATTCATCCCCTTCCTCATTAACCCCCGCCCCTTGCTGATCCCCAAACCCCACTCCCGCAATTTCCACCAGCTCTTCCACACTCATCATCCTCCCCTCCCAGCAGGTAACTGCATTTCAAAATTTGTTTAGTCACCTTCTAAATATCCTGTGGTGCCCAGGTGACATTTCCCCACAATTTGAAACCCTCAGACAGAGGCAGGTGCTTCCTTATTCTTAGATTCAGATTTCAGCTCAGGGTTAGAACTGAACTCAAAGTGCCCAGATGGCATGCGGGTTTGTCAGCCACTACCGGACATTCCCGCTTCAAGGACTCACAGCCTGTGAGCCAGAGGTAATTTCAACCAGCTCATCCTCTCTCCGTGCACGTGCTCAGCACTTCGAAGGCTGACGGGCCTAACTGAGAGCAAAACCCTTTGGCTAATTACACTGTCACTTTATTTCCTTCAAAGAGCTGGTGAATGGCCCTTGGGCACTGGAAACACTCCCTGCTGTGAGGATCTGAGCCCTGGTTTGATCTCTGTCTGTGTACAAGAAATCAGCACCAAAACACACCTATGTTAAGAAAAGTTAGAAGTAACTCCTTTGGAGTCAATGGGGCTGATTTCCTCTCACTCACCCTGGTGTAATCATTGGACTCAGTGGGGCTGATTTCCCCTTCACTCATCCCAGGGTAAATCCATGGTATTACAATGGGGGTATGTCTGGTCTAAGGAAGAGGCGATTCAGATCCTTTGACTCCAGCCCCTGCTGAGGTGTGGCCCTTCTCTGTGTGGTCCTGAGCCCTTCTGTAGTAGTAGGATTTTATGTTTGTATTAATATAATTTAGAATGAAAGATAAAGAATAATAATGTAGCAGGTATTAAATGTATTAGTGTATGATTTGATCCTATCTTGCCAGCCACCCTTTTTGAATAATAGAAAGGAATGGCCTAAAGGGCCATTGGTAGAGAAACATGAGCCAGAATCTGTCTGGACTGATTTCAAGGTAATGACAGATCTTTGAAGGCCACTAATTTGTTGTAGGTTTAGCATTTTAAAATAAGTAGAAAAACACGATTGCTCTTTCTTTTGTGTTGCAATTTGATCATAGAATATTGTAGTAAGAAGAGGCCCTGAAATATAAATGTTGGTATCAAAGGCCCGGTATGAGGCCTGAGGTAATGGTCAAGACTTTGCTAACAGGAAGCATATTTAAGCTGTGAGGCAGGCCCTGCTCACAGAAGCTGGCACGAAAAGGGCTGATGTTGCATAAACATATATCCATATAGTGTATTGAAGTATAAACACAGTACCAGAACACTCTAATACTGGAACATTCCACAGACAACAAGGAACAGGCTGACCCATCCCAATGATGGGGGCAAAAGGGTAATATGATGGACAGAGTTGTTTTCTTCGAACCAACATGTACCAGGTGAGAGGCAGGACCTTACTATGTAGACTGGTTGTACCTTGCTACGTAGAGATGTTGAACCTCATATGTCAGGAGTGATGTGTAACTTGTTTGTACCTGTGTATAAGAATGCATCCCTGGGGCGGTGTCTTTGTCCAGCCTAGGGGGCAGTGGAAAGTCCCGCCACTGACTGAGCTGAGTCCATTGCCATGGAGCACATAAGTACTGGCTAGCTGCACCTTGGACTATGTTTGCCAGGGAGCTGGAGACTGTGTTTCTCTTCTACAATAAATCTGGCCAACGTGCTTTCGTACCTTACTAGAGTCTGTGGTCATTGGGGGTTCTCTCAGGGTCTGCTGTGTCAGCGATCTGCGCAGAGCTGGGACAGCACGCAGAGGGAACACATGCACGCAGCTGAGTGATATCAACATTGAAGAGAGCAGAGCACCACACCGGTAGCATCTGACAACAAATATCACAGCTGGAAGGGACCTCAGGAGGTCATCTAGTCCAACCTCTTGCTTAAGGCAAAACTAATCCCCAGACAGATTTTTACCCCAATTCCCTAAATGGCTATCCCTCCACCTGTTCCAAATTTTCTGTGTAAATTAATTCTGTTTTGTGTATGAATGAGGACTGTACATGTGAAGGCCATCACTGAACCAGATGTATGAGGGAGGAACCAGAGACAGATGCAAGGGCGCTAGGAGGCTGCAACACACTCCTACTGAAATGTCAGAGGAGCGCATATTGCCGACTCTAAAGTTGAGACAGGCACCTATCAATGGGGATGAAATATCTGTGATAAAGAATGAGAAGGATAATTTAAGAAAACAAGCACTCATCAAACAACAATTGATTACAGCATGACGGAGCAAAACTCATTGGTCCCAATGAAGGAAAATCACTATATAAACAGGGTGCCTTGCCATGAAACTTTGGGTTTGTCCTGCCAAGACTTTTCCGGAGCATTGTGTTGTAACCAATGGAAACTGGCTCCTCCCTACCCATGATCAACCTAACTGGCCACGAGTTGATCCGGACTGGTAACTAGAACACCCACTGGTGGGACAGTGTGCATGGTGTGTGCATGTGTGACTGAAAAGCATATGCTAACTGCTGTATTCTCAATAAATGTGGTATGTTGCCTTCTCCCCTAAAAAAGATCTTGTGTGCTTTGTACAAGCATAACTCTTCAATCCCAAATCCCCTTGGGGCACAGCCCTTCTCTATGAGGTGTTGGGAACTTCAAACCCAGAATCCCCTAGGGCATTGCCCTTCTCTATGGGGTGCTCTGCCCCCTTGTCCCCTACTGACCATAGCATCTCCTACCCCATTTTGCTATTCTTCTGCCCCCTCCCCCGCAAACCCCACATCTGGCAATGTTAAAAGAAAACCCCCTGATATCAGAGTGCCTGCGGTACCACATCAAGGATGGCCTGACGAAGCACCAGGAATGGGGTATGCTGGGGTTCTTTGGGAGGGGGTGTCCAGTGCCCTAGGTCTGACTGGGGTCAGCAACAGATGCTGCATTAACCAGAGCCTGGAACAATAGGGGTGGGATGGGGAGATTTGCCCCCACTGCTGCAGCTGCAACATAAGAACATAAGAATGGCTGTGCTGGCTCAGATCAAAGGTTCATCTAGCCCAATATCCTGTCTTCTGAGAGTGGCCAGGACCAGGTGCCCCAGAGGGAATGAACAGAACAGGTAATCATCAAGTGATCCATCCCCTGTCACACATTCCCAGCTTCGGGCAAACAGAGAGCCAACATTCCTGCCCATCTTGGCTAATAACCATTGATGGACCTATCTTCCATTAATTTATCAACTTCTTTTTTGAACCCTGTTATGGTCTCAGACTTCACAACATCCTCCAGCAAGGAGTTCCACAGGTTGACTGTGTACTGTATGAAGAAATACTTCCTTTTATTTGTTTTAAACCTGCTGCCGATTAATTTCATTTGGTGACCCCTATTTCTTGTTTTATGAGAAGTAGTAAACAACACTTCCTTATCTTCTTTCTCTACACCAGTCATGATTTTATAGACCACAATCATATTTCCTCTTAGTCATCTCTTTTGCAAGCTGAAAAGTCCCAGTCTTATTAATCTCTCCTAATATGGAAGCCGTTCCATACCTCTAATCATTTTTGTTGCCCTTTTTGGAACTTTTTCCAATATCAATATATCTTTTTTGAGATGAGGTGACCACATCTGCACACAGTATTCAAGATGTTGGTATACCATGCATTTATATAGAGGCAACATGATATTTTCTGTCCTATTATCTATCTCTTTCTTAATTATTCCCATCATTCTGTTCATTATTTTGACTGCCGTTGCACACTGAGTGTATGTTTTCAGAGAACTATCCACAATGACTCCAAGATCTCTCTTGAGTGATAACAGCTAATTTACACCATATCATTTTATATGTATAGTTGGAATTATGCTTTCCAACATGCATCGCTTTGTATTTATCAACATTAAATTTCATCTGCCATTTTGTCGCCCAGTCACTCAGTTTTGAGAGAACCTTTTGTAGCTCTTCGCAGTCTGCCTGGGTAATAACTATCTTTATTAATTATTTATCATCTGCAAATTTTGCCACCTCACTGTTTATCTCTTTTTCCAGTTCATTTATGAATATATGTTGAATAGGACAGGTTCCAGAACAGACTGCTGGGGGACACCACTATTTACCTTTCTCCATTCAGTTTTCTATCTTTTAACCAGTTTCCTATCTTTTACCCAGTTACCAACCGATGAGAGGTTTCAGAGTGGTAGCTGTGCTAGTCTGTATCAGCAAAAAGAATGAGGAGTACTTGTGGCACCTTAGCGACTAACAAATTTATTTGGGCATAAGCTTTTGTGGACTAAAACACACTTCCTTAATTGATTAGTCTCGTTATAGTTGGTATGGCAACACCCATTTTTTCATGTCCTCTGTCTGTATAAATCTTCCTATTGTATTTTCCACTGCATGCATCCAATGAAGTGGGTTTTAGCCCACGAAAGCTTATGACCAAATAAATTTGTTAGTCTCTAAGGTGCCACAAGTACTCCTCGTTCTTTTTTTTAATCAATGAGAGCACCTTGCCTCTTATCCCGTGACATTACTTTGCCTAAGAGCTTTTGGTGAGGGACCTTGTCAAAGACTTTCTAGAAAATCGAAGTATACTATATCCACTGGATCCCCTGGTCTACATGCTTGTTGATGCCCTCAAAGAATTCTAGTAGATTGGTGAAGCATGATTTCCCTTTACTAAAACCACCTTCACTCTTCCTCAATAAATTATGTTCATTTATATGTCTGACAATATTGTTCTTTATTATAGTTTCAACCAGTTTGCCCAGTACTGAAGTCAGGCTTACTGTCCTGTAATTGCTGGAATCACCTCTGGAGCCCTTTTAAAAATTGGCATCACATTAGCTATCCTCCAGTCATCTGGTACAGAAGCTGATTTAAATGATAGGTTTATAGACTACAGTTAGTAGTTCTTCAGTTTCACATTTGAGTTCCTTCAAAACTCTTGGGTGAATACCATCTGGTCCTGGTGACTTATTGCTGTTTAATTTATCAATTTGTTCCAAAACCTCCTGTAATGAAACCTCAATTTGGGACAGTTCCTCAGATCTGTCACCTAAAAAGAATGGCTCAGGTTTGGGAATCTCCTTCATATCCTCAGCTGGACTGATGCTGTCATAAATATAAGGGGAAAGGTGACAACCTTTATGTATGCAGTAACATAAAATCCCTCCTGGCCAGAGGTACAGAATCACGTATGTGTAAGGGCTTAATCAGTTCAATTAACCTAGTTGGCACCTGACCAGAAGGACCAATGGGGAAAGAAGATACTCTCAAATCTGAGGGGATGGATGGGGGGAGGAAAGGTTTTGTTTGTGCTCTCTTTGTTTGTTCTATCTTGGGACAGAGAGAGAGACCAAGCAGGTAAATCAGCTCCTAAAAAGATACCTGAAATTATATATATTATATAATATTTCAGAAATTGTAAGTAAAGGCAAGGAAATGCATTAGATTATCTTTTGTTTTAGCTTGTGAATTTTCCCTATGCTAAGAGGTAGTTTTATTGCTGTTTTTTGTAACTGTGCAGTTGAGTCCAGAGGGTAGTCCTCTGTGTTTTAAATCTATTATTACCCTGTAAAGTTACCTTCTATTGTGATTCTTTTACATTTTACTTTATAATAAAGTTATTCTTTTAAGAACCTGATTGATTTTTAGTGTCTGAAAAACCAAAAGGTTTGGTCTGTGCTCAATTTGTTAACCTATTGGTTAGTATATTATTCTCAAGCCTCCCCAGGAAAGGGGGAGAAGGGGCTTGTCATAACAGATACTTAAGGGTTAATGCCTCTTTTACCTGTAAAGAGTTAAGAAGTTCACCTAGCCTAGCTGACACCTGACCAGAGGAACCAGTGGGGGGACAGGATGTTTCAAAAGGAAGGAGGGAAGTTCCCTTTGTCTTGGTCAGTTTCAGTTTTGGCCAGAGTGAAAAAAGATCAAGGAATCAGCCTCTTAACAGAGTAGTGAATATTAAGGAAATAAATAAATAGGTTTATGTTTATTTTCTTTTTGTAACTTGTCTTGGCATTAGGGGGATAATCAAATTGGGTATTCTTGTGGGTACTAAGGTTTTTGCCTAGGGGAATATCCTGTGTTTTGAATCTGTTGTCTGTGAGATCAGCTTGTATGCTATCTCACAGAGGTTTTTTTCTTTTACCTTTCTTTTATTTAATTAAAAACCTTCTTTTTAAGAACCTGATTGATTTATCCTTGTTTTTACATCCAAGCAGATTGGATCTGGACTCACCAGGGATTGGTGAGGGAAAAAAAAGGGGGGGGGGAATTGAATAATTCTTCCTTGTTTTAAGATCCAAGGGGTTTGGATCGGTGTTCACCAGGGAATTGGTGGAGGAGTCTGTCAAGGCTACCCATGGAGTGGAAGGTTTTGGGAGGGAAGACAGAGTTTTCCAAATGACACAAATATTTGTATGGTGGCAGCATACTGATCTAAGCTGGTAATTAAGCTTAGGGGTTCACATGCAGGTCCCCTCCTCTACACTCTAAGGTTCAGAGTGGAATGGAACCTATGACAGGGCTTCAGGGGATATTTTGGGAAAATAGGAACTCCAAGTGATCCTTTTCCTGAATCTCTGTCTAAATCACTTGGTGGTGGAAGCAATACCATCCAAGGACAAGGAAAGGATTTGTGCCTTGAATGATCTTTCATTCAGGTCCTCACATCTGTACCCCAGAGTTCAGAGTGGGCAGGGAACCCTAACAAATGTAAAGAATTCATTAGTTTCTCCACAATGGCCTTAACTTCCTTGAGTGCTCCTTTATTTTCTGCTCAAGTCTGAACAGAGCCTGAAACAAAGGTTCTGGGAGCAGGGCTTGAACTCCTGGCCCCATTGCTCTAGGGGACCCCACCAACCCCACCCCAGTAGGCTGCTCTCTGTGCAGGGTGCAGAGAAGAGCACAGCAGCCCCAACCCCATCACCCGAGCAGACACACCCTGGCTGGGGAAGTAAGGACTGGGGGTGGGGGCATGACTGCCACTTGCCTTTCTGTGGGCACCTACCTAATCCCAGGTGGTTGGGAGAGAGTCACCTCCTCTTCTCCTGGGACACAGCAGAGGTCCCATGCCATTGTCCCAGCCTCTCTTTGAAGCCTCTCAACCCCATGCATGGCCCTGGAGTGTCTGAATCCAGCCCTGAGAGTCAGCAGAGCTTTATGGGACTAAATGTGCCTCTTACCATAGGCTCCTGGGAACAGCTCAGCTCAGAGCTGTGACTCCTGGAGGGACCAGCGCTAGCTGCTGAAGAGGGAAGGACAGGGACCCCCCCAGTGGACAATTCTTCACTGACCTCCATGTCAGGGAGATTCCCTGTGAGTTAATGGCTGGCTGGAGACCTGCACCATAGTGGTTTAATTCATTCTCTCATCTAATGTAACCACAAAGGCTCTCATGATCCATGCCAATGTCTCACCCCGCTGGTAATTTTGTCTTAGCAAAACCTTGTGGAAGTGAGTTCCCCAGGTTAGCTGTGTACTGGTTGGCAGTGGGCAGAGGCCACCCTGGAAATACTGTTCAGAAAAGGGGCTGGGCCAGGCAGAGGAAGGAGAGTGGGGAAAGAAGGAAGTGGTGGCCAGGGCTTGCCTATGGGGAGGAGGAGAAGACAATGGGCAAGTTTTGGAGCCAGGGGTTGGGGGCTTTTCCCTGGGGCTGGGGCCATATCAGGCAAGTGGGGCTGAGCAGAGGAGAGGACTGGTGGTCAGAAGAGGTTATTGGTGGCCAGAGGGGCTAAGCAGGGATTTCTGAGTCAGGAACTCTGGGTGAAGGAATTGACTCTCGGACATGGGAGATGGGAATCTCAAAGAACAGAGGCTGACAGGGTCTGTGTGGTGGGGATTGTGAGAGGGGTGGGAGAAAATTATGGGCTGTGAGTGTTTGCTTGGGAGTCTGGGCTAGTTGAGGGAGAGGTAGGGAAATATTCAGAGTCTAGGACAATAGTCCTCAACACGGTGCCTGCAAGAGGCCTGGTGACCACCGGGGCATCTATATGCACCCGTGTACTATCCAGCAGACAAGCATCTGCCAAAATGTCGCTGAGAAGCAGCATCATCCAGAGGCATCGCTGCAGAAATGCCACTAATTTTCAGTGGCATTTTGGTGGCGACGCCTCTGGATGACACTGCTTGTCATTGGCATTTCGGCAGCGACGCCTATTGACTTTGCCGCTTCTCAGTGGCATTTAGGCGGATGCTTGTCCGCCAGCCACAGTCCTCGGTGGCTTGTCGTCCAGCACCTGCCAGACAAAAAAGGCTGGGGACCACTGGTCTAGGGTAAGATGGGTTTAGTGGGTGAATCATGGATCATCTCTAAATAAATGTTTCTTTATAAAATTTTCATCCATTCTCAATTATTATCCCCCAGATTTTGGTAAAGTGAGGCATAGAGAGTTGAGGTAACATAACTGCATAGCTGGGCTTCGATCACAGGAGTTCTTAGCATCTTGATCTCCTTTCTCTAGATGCCTGGCTGTCCTAGTTATCATTACAGGTTGGGATTCTCAAGGGCATCTAAGTGAGTTAGGAGCCCAAAATGTACCACGCCGTATTGCCATAAGCTCCTTTGCAAATATCAGGCACCGTTTTCTGCAATTCAGAAGCCCAGGCCTTGGAAGTTAATGAGAGACACAGGGCCAGGATTGTAAAGTGGTTTAGGCACTTAAAAAAGGAGATAGCTGCCTATTGGGATTTACAATAGCATGTAAGCTCCTCACTCCCACTGAATGACCATGGGACTTAGACACCTAGCTCATTTAGGAGCATTGATCCCCGTAGGTGCCTGTCTCCATCTTTGTAATCCTGGCTCACAGATAACACAGAAGCTGGGCTGGAATCAGGGAACTTTGGGGGAGATCGTGGGCCCTGTCTTATGTGGGGTTCAGACATGAGGGACAGAATGGCTCTTTTGCTTTATCACCTAGGCATCTATGCACTTGCCTGTGGGCCTCTGATGCTGAGCTGTGCAGGCTCCAGGGAGTGAGTCCCACTAGCCTTTACGAAATAGACATGAATAAATCACCCTCCTGCAGCATCAGTCCTTTAATGCCAGAGATGCTCAATGCCAGCTACAGACAGCTCATCTGCAGAGAGCAATAGGTTTGAGACTAGTTCTGGCTGTGCAGTCTTAAAATGAAGAGAGGGAGGGGAAGGATTCTCAGATGCATGTGCCTTTAGCATTTAGCTTCTGGTAAGTAGATAGATATTGACAAAAGAACCCTGGTGCTGGACCAACTGGATCATATGTTGGGAAAAAATCCACAAAGATCAGCACAGTAAGTTTGCTCTTTCAATTAAATATGTTTGGGGCTCAACATACAGGGGAAAATTAAGATGAGAGATATGAATTACGGTATGAACTCATTAAGACTTTTACTCTCAATTTAATAGGATACCTACTGCTGATTGGAACATTTCCACCATTCAGGAAAATTTTGACTTTTCACTGAAAACCAAAAATCCATCCCCTCCACCCCCCAATATTTGTCACAGGAAAACTTTCGGCTGAAAATTGTTTTTCTTTAATCACAAAACCAAAAAATTTGGGTTTTGAGTTTCAATTACTTTAGAAACCAATCACAAAATATTTGGAGAAAAGCAGGAGCTCACTGGGAGTAGAACTGAGAGCTCCTCTCCTAGCTCCACACTGCTGCCAGCTGAGTGTAAATGGTGGTGCAGAACTTACACAGAGTAAGGCATGGGACCATGTTTCCAAAGGTATTTAGGTGCCTAGTGGGATTTTCAGAAGCACCTACGAGTTCACAACTCATTGATTTCAAGGGGTGTTGAGGGTCCTGATGCTTTGGGAATCCCACTAGGTACCTCAATACCGTTAAAAATCTGCCCCACAGCCCCTCTCAGAAAGCCCTTACAGTCCTAGTAGACAGAGCACAGAAAAGGAGGGAGGGGAAACAGAGGCAGAAAGAGGGGAAATGTCTCTGCCAGTGACTTGCTGTGTGACCTCAGGCCAATCAAGAGTAGAGCCAAAGTGTCCTGACAACCCCTCCACCACGCAGCGCAGAATAAACGATACAACATAGAGTGACAGAGGGATGCTGCTAGTCCATTGTTACATGCAGGCTTAAATGCAGCTGGGAGTTGGTGCCGTAAATCAGTTTGGAACAGGCAACATGCTGTCTAGGCACAGAGCTTAGGGTAGAAAAATCGCAGATGAGCTGCTACTTATAATGCTGGGTGAATCTACATTATATTGCCCTGCCAAGTGGGAATCAGGCTGTGTTGGCATTTTCGTCTATCCATTTCATAATCAAGCTCTGAGCTTGGTGATGGTCGCAACACAGGGACCTTATTTGTAAAAATTGTTGGGTTTGGATTGTACTTTCTTCCATCCTCCATAGTGCATTTTCTCAAGCCACATATTGGGCCAAATCCTCAGATGGGGTAAAGTAACGAAGCTCTATTGAATTTAAAGGAGTTGACCCAATTTACACTAGTGTGATAACATAATGGACTGATTGTCATAATGGGACTGACTGATTGTCAGAGGTGAGGAGCATTCCCTCTGTTGCTCTAATTCTGACCATTGTCTTTCTCATTCCCATTACAGCCAGCACACCTGTGTGGTGAGGAAGAAAATGTCCAACCGAACTGTGGTGACTGAATTCCTTCTCCTGGGATTCTCTGATGTTCGGGAGCTGCAGATTTTACACTTTGTGGTGTTTCTAGTGCTTTACCTGGCATCCCTGCTGGGGAACCTTCTCATCCTCACAGCCATAGCCCTCGACCACCATCTTCACACCCCTATGTACTTCTTCCTGATTAACCTGTCCATCCTAGACCTTGGCTTCATCTCTGTCACCATCCCCAAATCGATGGCCAACTCCCTCATGAACACCAGATCGATTTCTTATTCTGGATGTGTCGCCCAAGTCTTTCTCATCTTCTTCTTTGCTTCAGCAGATTTTGCCATACTGACCATTATGGCATATGACCGATACGTTGCCATCTGCCAACCACTGCATTATGAGACAGTGATGAACAGCAAAGCTTGTGTCCAAATGGCAGTCAGTGCCTGGATCAGTGTTATTCTCTACTCTGTAGTGCACACTGGAAACACATTTGCAACATCCTTCTGTGGAGGCAACGAGGTGGATCAGTTCTTCTGTGAAATCCCCCAGCTCCTCAAGCTTGCCTGCTCTGACTCAGACCTCAATGAAGTTGGGTTTCTCATCTTTAGTTTATTCTTAGGCTTAAGCTGCTTTGTTTTCATAATTGTTTCATATGTTCAGATCTTCACAACAGTGTTGGGAATCCCCTCTGAGCAAGGCCGACATAAAGCTTTCTCCACCTGCCTCCCTCACCTCATTGTGGTCTCCTTGTTTATTTGCACTGGGATTTTTGCCTACTTGAAACCCACCTCCAGCTCTCCATCAGTTCTAAAACTCTTAGTGGCTGTTCTCTATTCTGTGTTGCCACCAATGATAAATCCCCTCATCTACAGCATGAGAAACAAGGAGCTCAAAGGTGCACTGAGTAAACTTATAGGTTGGAGGTTATTCTCTAAGAATAAAGTGTCCTTATTTCTCCTTCAGTAACAATTTCATTCTGTGTTTCTTTATAAATATAATCAGCTGACAACATTATTGCCTCCATGAGAAAATACTATGCAATCTGTTTATGCAGAATTGGGTATTTACACTAGGAAAAATCCAGACAAACATGGCTCAAGAAAAAAGGAGTTACCATAGGTTTGCACCAATGTAAATAAGATTGGAATCTATCTATCATATTCTGCTACCCATCACCATACTATCTGAACCCCTTGCCCATAAAATCAGTAGCCATAGCAAAGTCCCTTGTGAGGTCTCTGGCTCTTCTTATTTTTTTGAGATAAAAACTCGGATTGAGGTATCAGTGTATTTTGCTTAACTGGTTGGTTTGTTTCTTTGTTGCAGGAGGTTGTGGAGGTGGGAAGGCATGGGGAGATGGTGAGGATTTGGTTAGACAGGATTTTCAATGTTTGTCCATCTTGGAAGTGCCAATAGTGTCATCTCTCTGATGGAGTTTTCTGAGTGAGCTGTAGGTTTGCTCCCCGTCAGTGATAAAAGGGTACAAAAGAGGTTTCTGCATGGCTGAGTTCCTCCAGAAATAGTTATGTGTATACTGTTGAGATATGATTGTATTATTAATGATATGTTAGAAAAATAACCATCTTGGTTAGAAGAGGAGTACTTGTGGCACATTAGAGACTAACAAATTTATTTGAGAATAAGCTTTCGTTGGCTACAGCCCACTTCATCGGATGCATAGCCTGTAACACACAGCAAGGAGATATTTATACATACAGAGAACATGATAAGGGGGAAGTAGGCATAGCAACTGTAAGAGACCAATCAATTGAGATGAGCTATCATCAGCAGGAGAAAAAAAGGTTGATGGTGGGATGGAAATTGTTAAAATCATGCTGGAATTCTTCGAGGGACAATCTCTATGCAAAAGAATAAATGGAAACAAATCTGACATCAGGAATCATAACATTCAAAAACCAGTGGGAGAACACTTCAACATCTCTAACCACTCAGTGACAGACTTGAAGGTGGCAATTTTACAACAAAAAACCTTCAAAAAACAGACTCCAAAGAGAGACTGTTGAACTTGAATTAATATGCAAATTAGATACAATTAACTTAGGTTTGAACAGAGACTGGGAATGCTTGGGCCATTACACTAATTGAATCTATTTCCCCTATGGGTCATCTCGATTATCACTTTAAAAGATTTTTTTCTCTAAGGGGCCACAAGTACTCCTTTTTGCAGATACAGACTAACACAGCTGCTACTCTGAAATCTCAGTTAGGTATCTTTTCTATTGTTTTTACGTAAACAAATATGTAAAAACTGTCATTCTTGCTATGGTGGAAAGGATATTTTGAAGAGAAACTTTCCCCTGAGTTTCCTAAAGAAAATCTGACTCGGAATAATGAGGTCAAATTTGTATTCAATGGAAGCCATTAGAGTTTAGCCCATCACTTCAAGGAGATCAGGATTTGGCCAGTAGCATCTATACACAAGGATTCAGATTTGGCTGACAGCACCCTGGAGAAAGTGAGTGTGACAGAGAGGTAAGGGTCAGATTTCCCAAATCAGCTAGACCAGCACCAATGCAGAGTAGACCTAATAACATTACAAGTTTACTACTAATAAGGTTCTGGCCCAAAGTCACTGGGCAGCACTCAGTAGGGACATGTTTCTTGTTTGGTGTCGTTTTGTTCTAACCTTGGTGTAAGTGGAAAAGTGTCATCCTTGCACTGATCTGGTGTTCCATAAACCAGCCCATGTAGATCTATTCACATCCAAACTGAGGAAGGATCTCTGAAATGGCCTGCTATTAGTATTAGAATATCATCTTTGTGCATGGTTGTGTACACTACATATATGAGAGACAAAAGGAGAGTATGTGATTAGATAGAGAGACAGACAAACAGGGCTATTCCTCGTCCTACCACACAACTTCATTTAATCATAATGATAGATTTCTATTTAATTGTGAATTATGTTAGCTAGCTATCTAGGTAGATCATGAAATTATTGTGCAAATTATTGTGTTTCTTTTCCTGTTAATGATTGTCTATGTCCAGATCATGATTTTCTTATAAGTACTCCTTATTAACTTTATTTAACAAAGATTTTATGGCTATGTCTTACTCTGTCATTTACAAACAGTTCATCCTAAAATACTCGGTGTTTGAATTTTGAGCTGTTTTGACTGGATACATTTTTAACATGCTCTCTTTTGCTTCTCTGAACAAATGGAAGTATCACACTTGGGATCCTGAAAAATGGGGAACAATCTCCCAGTCAGTGAAAAGGGAAGTCTAGTTTGGTTAAGGTGAATTGTATGGATTGTGAATAGGGAATAAGGAGGAGGGAAGGTCTGTAATTGTTGTCAAGTGCAGAAGACTATGGGTGGTGAAGGGCAAAGAGGTCTATGGCTGGTTCTGCTGGAGAATGTTTTGGAAGGTGACTGGAGGATAATCTTATCATTAGTAGAGGGCAGAGGAGTCTACGGGTGGTGAAGGACAGTTTTGTCTGGTTAGTGGAGGGCAGAGGAGTCTATGGGTGGTTGAAGGAGGAGAATGTTCTAGTTGACTGATAGGGAAAACATTGCCATTGGTTAATGTTGAAAAATTACAAATGGTTAATGGGAGAGTTTAATGCTGAAGGAAGGAGAATGTTACCCAGGATGAATGGGTGAAGATTTGGTGGACCAAGTCAGTGTATTTTGCATATATTTTTACAATACTGGGCAGAGGTCTAGCGTTTGGACTTTCTTACCAGTCCAAATGAACAAATAACAGAAATATTGCTGTCCCTTGATTTTATAGCATTTCACATCTGAAAACTTGCAAGGATTCTCCAGACTTGGAGTTGTGGGTCTTGCAAGGAACAACACAATTCAGCTCTTATGTAATCTGTCAGGGCAATGTAACCTACATTAAAGCTGTGCCCTCTGATACCAGGGGTGAATTTGGCTCACTGAGTGTTACAGCACCAGTAGTATCCTGTTTAAATAGAGGGGGGAGTCATTCTTCCACTCTTGCTGGCTTCTTTCAATAATTAGGATTCTAGGACCTGATGTGTCAGTGACTTTAGACACCACACTTATGAATGGAGTAGAAAGAGAGATCATCATTGACAAGGACTTGCATAGAGAAAGGATCCAGTGCCCTGTCCATGTCATCAGTGTTAGGAGTATTCTGATGTGAGGGTCCCACAATCACTCCATTGGAAGCTGTTCCACTCTGGATAAATAATTGTTAGTTTTTTCTGATTTCTTTATGGTGGCCTGTATGAAATGCTCTGGGTATCTTTGTCCAGTTCGCAGAAGATGTCTCCCCATCACACTAATGGCCATAATTTGCACCCTTGTGGTCCATTACTAAGGAAGCATGCAGGGATATGGAGAAGAGAATCTCTTTTCATGTACAGAAAGGATTCTTCCAGGGCAGGATAGAGGCACATTTCCAGAGACTGTTGAGTGGGGGAAGATTGCACAACTGCCATTTGGGCTTCTGTGTGCTCTGTTTTGTTCAACAACCAGAGGAGTGTTAATGGGACACTTCATCTTGAATGGTCCCTTGGAATATGTGCTAACTACTTATGCTAAACTATCTGTTCTACTTCATATTTATCTGCGACACTCTGGCCTTGTCTACATTACACATTTTTGTCGAGAAAAGGCAGCTTCTGTCAACAAAACAGTGATGATGTACACACTACAATTCTCAGCCCACTCTCCTACTACACCAGCATAATAGAATCACCTCGGTGAAAGGCGTAGAGTTTTTTGTGACATAGATAGAGTGACATTCCTTACATCACCATAACTGGCCTTCAGGAGGTACCCCACAATGCCCACCGTGACTGGTCTGGTCACCATTTTGAACCCTGCTGCCCTGCATCCAGCTACACTGGCACACAGCCCTTCCCTTTCAAAGCCCCAGGAAGTTTTGAAATTGCTCTTCCTGTTTGCTTGGTGTGGAGAGCTCACTTAGCTACTGCCCAGTTGAGCATGCTGGCTCCCTGCAGCAAACACACTCCTGCTTGGACTGCATGGGAGGGGGTGGATCTCCTGGGTTTGTGGGGAGAGGAGGCTGTGGGTCTGTGGCTGGGTCTGTGGGGAGAAATCACTGTAGGGAGGCAGTGGGAGATAATCACATGGACTTCCCTACACTCCCCCTGCCATTGTTTTCCCCAGGAATTGAAATGGGGGGGGTTTGGAATATTCAGGGGGGTGAAGGCAAACAAAGGTTGAGACTGTGAGTGCAAAGGTGGGCTGTATGCCAACATATTTGTAACCCTTCTGCCTCTCTGAGTTGGCAGCAACAAGGGCCGGGTTCAGTATCCAGGGGTTCCGTTTCAATAGCGCAATGCAAAACCGGCTCAAGCCCCCACCCAGTGACCTGGGAGAATTACATACTACCCCCCGGGCGCCTCTAGGAGGCAATAATTCCCCTTTTGCAAGCACGGAGTCTGAATGTAGCAAAATCCTTTTAATAAAGGAGGGAAACAATGCGGCATTACGTTGGTGAAACACCATAAACAGGTTACATTCCTGTTTGTCCCTGGTCAGTGCCGCCCCAGAGTTCAAAAGTTCATCTGCAGAGTTTTACCCCGCCAGCCTGGGTGGAATGGGGGGGCACACAGGGTGTCAAGGGGCACCTTACGTGGGCCAAGGCCGACTGCCCCACCTCTCCACGGCGGTCTGCTGCAGCCGTCACTACAAACGGCTCTGCTCCACCAGCCGCTCCGCTCCGCTCCTCCAGCCGTCCCCGCAAACTGCTCCGCTCCGCTCCACTTGCTGTTCCGTGGGCCGCTCCAACCATCCCACAAGCTGCTCAGCTCCGCCAGCTGCTCTGCTCCACCGGCTGTCCCCACAAACTGCTCTGCTCCACTCCAACCATCCTGCAAACTGCTCTGCTCACCACTTAGCAATATATCTTCAGGCTCCCCCACTAGATAACACAGTGATCTCAGCTCAGTAATTTTAGCTCTTTTAGTGGTTGCACTATTGGCCCAAAGTGAATTCAGCTCAGCAGGCTCTAGCTAGACTCCTAGTGGAATCAAAATTAGCTCTGCTATTCAATAATGGAGAGGGAGAGGAATATGGGAACTAGTGTGCCAGGCCCTCAAAAGGGGTCCATACCTGTCCCCAGCCTCTCTCAATTCACTGGGTTTTGGAACCCATGTCCCTTGTCTAGCGAGTGATACTTAGTTGATGCTGAGACCCTCTGTCATAAAACAGTCCCATAGTCCTTCATTCACATAATCATGGTAAGAACACTTTATTCCTTCTACCCCAATAATCAATAACTTGGGGATCCCACAGCCGTGAAAGTGACCATTTTGGGCTGCCGTGGGCTCATGCTAGGTGGAGTGGGTGTGCCTATGCAAACAAGATCAGCCCCCTAAGTTATTTTCCACACTCGCCATAATTAACCACCAGATGTCAGGGTAGATCTCATCCTGACTCTGCTTATATATTAAAAACTGAAAAATGTTTCATGACCATTTTATTAGATTTAACTCATATTTTAAAAGCATCATAACAATTAAAGTTGGCTACTCAAGTCTACTAGGAAGCACAACATCTACATCCATCTTGGCTTCTTGCACTCTTTGGTGTCTTCTTGTGTGTCTGTTACTTCCAGTCCTTCATGACATGCTGATGATCAGGCAGAAGGCAACTTCTTTTAGAAAACAAAATTCTGTTTAATGAGGACTGTAGCTGTTGTGACTGGGAGTAGTAAGAGATGAATTCCTACATCTTTGATCCCAGGGAACATAGTACAAAAATTGGGTCGAGCCACTAGTGACGATAAAGAAGTCGAAGTTAAATCTTCATTCATTCGTCATATGATATTGGACTTTGTGTTCAAATTCTCTATTCTGTCCTGATCACATGGCAACCCCATTGCTGGTAGTGCCTCACTCCACTCAACTATTGGTGTTCTATAAGACAGGCCTCTCTAAAAATGATATGGAGGTTGATAGAATCCAGAAATCACTATTGTAGATTTGTAAGACTCAAGTCTGTGGTTTTTTTCAGCTGGTTTAACAAACACATCTTGTCCTCTTCACTTAGGGAGTCAATATAAGTACCTTAATTAGTCAATTTCTGAACTGAAGTCTTTGCTTCTTCCAGTACATTTTCAGTGGATCTCTCTGACTGATCCAAGGGTAGCTTCTATTGCTGGACAAAGATCTTCTACTGTTGCAGCGGATGCCTGGATGGCATTGTATAATGACCCAAGTGGTTTTAACAGGAGACTTACAAGAGAGAGAATGGCAATAGTCTTCTCTGACCGTAGCAGCAAAAGGAATCCACCAGCCTCACTACTTAGATCTGTCCTATCTTGGTAGATACTTTCCAAAGCCAGTAATAACAGTTGCAGTAATTTTAAGACAACAGCCAAGGATCGTTCATGAGAAAGCCAGCGGGTTTTCCCAGGTTGGACTAATTTGAACTTCAATCCCAGTGTATCTTCTAGTTGTTTCCAAGAGGTTCAGTCCTTTTGGACCCTTGCTGAAAAAAACGAGTATAAAAATCCATTATATTTATGGCTTTCTAATGACTTTTGAAGATTCTGCAGCTCGTACTAGTGCTAGTTGGAGTAGATGGCCTCTGCAGTATGTATAGGAGAGATTAGGGTTACACTTTTCTCTGAGCAAAGCTTGTACTCCACTATGTCTTCCAGAGATGTTTGTAGCTCCATCAAATGCGCAAGCAGCCATCTGTTTGGGGTTCAGTTTACATGCATTTAACTCTTCTAAGGTGTCACAGATGCCCCTGATGTGTCTTCTATAACATGAGCATCTAGAATGCATCTACTGGCCCACCACAGAAATCAATGACATATGCAATGACTTAATACTTGATACTTAATACCTGATGCCTATTTGCACTGGTGCATTCATCAGCCATGTATGCACATATTTTGAATATGGTGAGAGAGTTCTTCACTTTTTCAACTGCAGAGTCTTTCACTGTTGCACCACATGCTTCTAGAAAGTCAGCTGAGTTTTTTCAGAAAGACAGTGAGCATTTGCCAGTCTTGTTTGAAACCAGTGTCCAAATTCAGGATTAACAAGTGACAATGCACTTAACATTGGCCTATGGCTTGTAGTGTGTGGTATGATGCAACAGCCATGTTGGTTCATGTAAACTGAGTTGTGTCTCCAGCTTTCTCAACAGCCTCAGTAAGTTCTTATAAAATTGGATTTGACAGTGGCTGCCTTATAAGGCTTTCTGCATGTTGATGCAATCCAGAGGCATGGTGCTTTGTAGCCTTTTCATACACCTCAGAACCAAGAAAGCTCACATCCACTCCCCTTTTCTCACCTATGCTTATCTTTCTTAGGCTACTTTCTGCCCAGCATATGCAGTTGGTCCATTGTCCATTCCCCTGAGGGGTTAAGAGCAGAGAGTGCAGGAACCCCTGTGCTCAGGGTCACAAACTGAGCCCAACCGAAGGCATTGAAGCAAACGCAAATTGTGCTTCAGCTTCCTACCTCAGAATCACAAGAGTAACACAAAGAGAACTCAAGAGGAACAAGCCTCCGCTGCTTCATTTACCCCAGCACCACCCTCTCAGCAGCCTACCTGCACCCTCTTCAGGGAAGGACACACAGCTTGTAGGAGCTCTGGCATAGAGACTAAGGGAGGGGTGTTGCTCCCACTTGCTGTGAGCTGATATCATTCTGATTCCATGTAATGGGGCTCTGAGCTTTGCCATGTTCTGAGTTCTGTGTCCTCAGGAAGCAGCCAAAGTGCTGAACCCTCCCCCCCCGTACCACTTGCCACTTCTCTTGGGCCCCTGGGAACATGGTGTTTGCACAGCAGCTGCTGTTGTGTATTTGGTTGTCATGGGTTTTGTTACTATGGCAACTGAGTTTGACTATTAAGGGATAGCTCAGCCGGTTTCAACCGGCTGAGTGAGCTCTCTGTGTCTGTAAATAAAATGGAGGTTTTGGTTAGCTGTCTGCTTTCTGGCCTCAAGTGATTGTTTCCTACACCGGCTGCCCCTAGGACATAACACTGGCGACGAGGATGGGATCCTGGTGCTGCTCCAGTAACAGAAGGAAGTAGAAGTCAACGTAAAGACCAAACAAAGAAAAAAAAGCTGCTTGTTTGCACTGACTGTGAAAGTGAAACTAAAAATCATGGCTACTCTGACCAGGCCCCTGGAGCCTTTTGATGAGAATACAGAGCAGTGGCATGTGTATACTGAGCGTTTTGAGCTTTTTGGTATTGCAAATGACGTTACAGAAGCGAAGAAGGTGCCAATATTCTTAACTGTTGTAGGGGCTAAAACCTACTCTCTGCTACGCAGCTTACTACACCCTGTTAAGCCTGAGACTAAATCTTACAGTGACATTGTGGAAATCCTGGGGTCTCATTTCTCCCCAAAACCACTGGTAATTGCTGAAAGATATAGGTTCCACAAAAGAGACCAAAAGGAAGATGAAACAGTTGTACAATTTGTAGCCATTTTAAAAAAGCTAGCAGAACACTGTGAATTTAAAGAGATGTTAAATGATGCCCTGCGTGACAGGCTAGTGTGTGGCCTCTGCAGTGAAGCTATACGGAAGCGCCTACTGACAGAGGCTCAGCTTACATTACAGAAGGCTGTTGATATTGCTGTCTCCATGGAACTGGCTACAAGGGAGGCACAATACATCGGTGCACCCCCTAGGGTGCAAAAAGTGTCACAAGAACCGACCCACAAAACTGTGCAGAGTCAAGAATGTTACCGCTGTGGTAAGCCAGGACACCAGGCATCAGAATGGTGGTGTAAGGACCTGGTATGTCGACACTGTGGCAAAAAGGGACACATTGAGTGTGCCTGTAAACAAAAGAAAAAGAGGCCTGTGGTCTGGCCGACAAAAAGAGGAACCTTGCATACCCTAGAGCAGACCCAGGATGATCAAGGTGACACCGCCTCACAAGAGGAAGTGCCACTGCATGTTTTGTTTTTGGCAGCGGGCTCACATGAATACTGGGTAACCCCCTTATTGGAGGGCAAACCTATACGCATGGAACTAGACACCGGTGCAGCTGTCTCGCTGGTTCCTGAGACTGTGTATAAGGAAAAGCTACAGCATCTTCCGCTTAAGGCAACAAAAACTGTTCTGAAGACGTATACAGGTGAAGCTGTGCCCATGTTGGGCACTATTGATGTTAAGGTGGAGATCAATGGACGGGCGGCTAAATTGCCACTGTTTGTGGTGAGAGGTAACTACCCAGCCTTAATGGGTAGGTCTTGGCTTGGGAAGATTCAGCTGAACTGGGCAGAAGTGCACCGGATGAATAAAGAAGAAACCAGTCTAACCCCTATACTAAGGAAACATGCTGCTGTTTTTGGAGATGATTTGGGAAGTATGAAGGGAATCACTGTGACATTGAACATTAAACCTGGGAGTCCACCAAAATATCTGAAAGCCCGAACTGTGCCATATGCCATCAGGCCAAAAGTTGAAGCAGACCTGGAGCGCCTGGTCACCAATGGAGTCCTAATTCCAGTTACCCATAGCTCATGGGCCACTCCTATCGTTCCAATAGTGAAGAAAGATGGCTCTCTCCGGATTTGCGGTGATTTTAAAGTCACTGTCAACCCAGTGTTGTGTGCAGAGCAATACCCGCTTCCCCGCATCGATGACCTCTTCGCAGGCCTGGCTGGGGGACAAAAGTTCAGTAAGATTGATCTGAGTCAAGCATATTTACAGATGCACGTTGATGAAAAGTCCCAAGAGCTGTTGACTATTGTGACTCATAAGGGGCTTTATCGATACTGTCGCCTACCCTTCGGAATCACATCGGCTCCCGTCCTGTTCCAGAGGGCTATGGACCAGATCTTGTGTGGCTTGTCAGGAGTTCAGTGCTATCTGGATGATATCCTGGTCACTGGAAGAAATGAAGAGGATCACTTAAAGAATTTAGAGGCTACCCTACAAAGACTGGAAGAGTATGGCCTACGAGTTCGCAAAGACAAGTGTGAATTCTTCAAGCCCTCTGTTGAATATTTTGGACACATCATCGATTCTGCAGGTCTTCATAAGGCCCCTGAAAAAGTTAAAGCTATTGTGGAGGCTCCCCCACCTCGAAATGTAAGCCAGCTGCGCTCATTTCTAGGACTACTGAACTATTATGGAAAGTTCATCTCACAGTTAGCCACACTGCTAAAACCACTTCATGAGCTCCTTGGGCAGAACAAGGCCTGGAAGTGGACTGAAGCCTGTGATGTTGCATTTAACAAAGCTAAGGATGCATTGTTAAATTCTGAAGTTCTAACGCACTTTGATCCATCCTTACCCCTGCAATTGGCCTGCGATGCTTCCCCTTATGGAGTGGGAGCGTTCGTGTCACACACTATGCCTTCGGGAGAAGAAAGACCTATTGCTTTTGCTTCACGCACTCTAAGCAAAGCAGAAACTAACTACGCCCAAATCGAACGTGAGGCATTAGGAATTGTTTTTGGAATTAGGAAGTTTCATCAGTACCTGTTTGGGCGAAAGTTTACTCTTCTTACAGACCATCGACCTCTGACATCAATTTTTGGACCCTACACAGGCATTCCCCCATTAGCTGCTAGTCGTATGCAACGTTGGGCATTGATACTTTCTGCACACACATATGAAATCAAATATCGGAAATCCACTCTGCACGGCAATGCAGATGGCCTCTCAAGGTTGCCTTTACCGGTCAAACATCAAGATAGTGCCCAAAAGGAAATCTTCTACTTTGAACAGGTAGATAATACACCCATCACTGCTACTCAGATAAAGAAGGCAACCCGCGTTGGCCCAGTATTATCCCAAGTTATGGACCTGGTGATGCATGGAAAATCTCGACAAACCTCTCCGGTCTCACCCGACCTTGTTCCCTACATGTCCAGGCGGACGGAGTTATCGGTCCAATCTGATTGTTTGTTGTGGGGGAGGCGTGTCATTATTCCACCACCCCTGAGATCACAGATGTTAGAACAGCTACATTCCGGTCACTGTGGAATAGTGCGCATAAAGGAAATTGCACGAAGCTATTTTTGGTGGCCTAGATTGGACAGTGCTATTGAAGAGAAGGCAAAAGCTTGTATGTCATGTCCGGGTGTAAGAAATGCACCCCATTTGGCACCCCTACACCCATGGGACTGGCCTGAAAACCCGTGGCAACGTATTCACGTTGACTTTGCTGGCCCCCTTGAAGGAAGCATGTTCTTGGTGGCAGTAGATGCCCATTCTAAATGGCCAGAAGTCTCTATAATACAGTCCACTTCTGCAGAGAGTACTATCCAAAACCTATGAGGACTCTTTAGTCGTTTTGGTCTGCCAGAACAACTTGTGAGCGACAACGGACAGCAGTTCGTCTCTCAGGAGTTTCAAAATTTTATGAAGGCAAATGGGATACACCACATCACGTCAGCACCATATCATTCGTCCACCAACGGATTAGCTGAAAGATTTGTGCAGACAATGAAAAACGCTTTTAAATCAGCAAAGGGACAACACTCCATTAAAAAGCATCTGGATACCTTCTTACTTTCCTATAGAAACACACCTCATGCTACGACCCAGGCTTCCCCAGCCTTTCTAATGATGGGACGACAGCTGCGCACTTGCTTTGATCTGCTGAAACCTTCGGAACCCAGACAAACTGTGCAACATCAGCAGCAATATCAAGTAATCAGACGGGCACCCAGAGCAAAAGACCGAACCTTTAGCCCAGGACAGCCAGTTTTGGCTCGGAATTATACTTCCAGAGCTAAATGGGTCCCGGCCACAGTCATCACTCAAACAGGACCTGTTTCCTATACAGTCCGGACTGCAGTGAATCTTACTTGGCGGCGACATGTAGATCAGCTGTTGCCAGGTCATGCCAGTCTTCAGGACGCATCTGCAGTTGAGGGGTCTGACTTCACCCCTCCTGGTGAGACACTGAATCATGAGTCACCTGTTCCTGACTGTTCTCCTCCATTACCGCCGGCAGCTGAGATACCCCTTTGCCCAGCACGAGCTGATACCACCTCCTCACCTATTCGTGCTGCGGACCCTGAGCCCCTAGTACTTTCGGGTGCAACAACACCAGAAGTTCGCCGTAATCCACCTAGAGACAGAAGGCCTCCTCATCGGCTGGATCTTTAGTTAGGGCGAACCCACGGTTATGGGGCAAAATAATCCCCAAGGTTTAGCCGGGAATGGAGGCAGTCTACCCTCCTTCTCTAGTTTAGTGTGTGTTTTATTTTGGGGATGTTCTTATTAGGGGTGGAGGAATATGTTGTGTATTTGGTTGTCATGGGTTTTGTTACTATGGCAACTGAGTTAGACTATTAAGGGATAGCTCAGCCGGTTTCAACCGGCTGAGTGAGCTCTCTGTGTCTGTAAATAAAATGGAGGTTTTGGTTAGCTGTCTGCTCTCTGGCCTCAAGTGATTGCTTCCTACACCGGCTGCCCCTAGGACATAACAGCTGCAAGCCCTTCTTTCCTGTCTTTGTCTTCCTCGGCTACCCGGGCCCCTTCCCAAAAATGGTTTCATCAGATACTGGAGGGGCCTAAGGACCTGCAGGTTTCCCTCAGCCACCTCCTAAGGCAAACAGTCATTCCCTTCTCTGACATTCCTGGAGCTGGGCATCTTTCGAGAAGTTTTATCAGGGAGATCTGATTCTTTGCGAAAACATGTGTCTGGCGGCCGGTGGGGGACTGTCTTGTCTGCCCCCTGTTTGGGCGCTGAGAAGCTTTTTCTGAGAAACAGCACCTCCTCCTGGTGGGAGAATCTTCAATTCCACTCTCCCGCACAGGTTTCTCTGAGCAGCTGCTAGATGAACCCCACTTCTCTGGTCTAGACACCAGCATCTAACTAGCCTTGTAACAGGCCCTGTTTGCTAGTTGGAGAGCGAAGGAACAAGGAAAGAAGGGAAATGTCTGAAAACTAATCTCAGTGCGCAAAGAAACGTCCTTAGGGCGCCTTCTCCACCATCTGTGTCTTTGAAAAAACTTCAGGGAGAGCCCAACCAGCTCAGTTTGTAGTGCGTTAGTTTCTTATTCTCAAGGTTGTAGGTTCAAGTCCCATGATAAACATTTCATCTTGCAGCCTTCAGGTATGTCTACATTACAAAATATAATAGAAGTCCATCTTTAGAAAATGATTTTATACCATCCGTCAGGTATGTCCCCACTAAAGACAGTAGGCAGAGGTGAAAGTAAGCCGGTACAGTCCCGTACCATGTACCGGCAAGTGCGAGTACGCCATACCGGATTGGACCTGCTTCTGTGGTGGTGATTTAAAGGGCCTTTTAAAGTGCTGCCGGAACTCCGGCAGCCGGGCTCCCGCGGTGATTTAAAGGGCCCAGAACTCCACAGTGACCGGAGTCCTGGACCCTTTAATTCATTCCTGAGCCCCAGGGCTCCCAGCCACCTCTTCAGCTGGTAGATCCTGGGTGATTTAAAGGCTCTGGGGCTCCCAGCCACAGCCGGAGCCCCAGGGCCTTCAAATCTTGAAGGGTACCACCTCTTCCGGTTGAGGACACACCTCTTCCAGTTGAGGCCACGCCCCCCTCAGGACTCTGGCATACCGGTAAGTCCTTTAAATTACTTTCATCCCTGGCAGTAGGTCTGTGGAGTGTGTCCTCAATACCGTGGCTAACATCAACTCATGGAGTGGTGCACTGTGGGTAGCTATCCAACAGTCCCCACTGCCCATTGGAATTCTGGGTTAAGCTCCCAATGCCTGATGGAGCAAAAACATTGTTGTGGGTGTTTTGGGGTACATGTCGTCAGTCTCTCCTCTCTCCTTGAAAGTACTGGCAAAGAATCATTTCAGACATTTTTCCTGGGTTATCTGTGAAGACATCATAGCACGGCAAGCATGGAGCCCGCTCAGCTGCGCACTGCTTTTGTGAGCATTGTAAACACCTCGCGCATTATCCTGCAGTATGTGCAGAGCCTCGCTAGGAGCTGCCAGCACGCAGACAATTCTGAGGAACACATGGACACAGACATTTCTGATAGCATGGGATGTTGCAATGGGGACATCATGGTGGCAGTGGGGCAGGTTGATACTGTGGAACGCCCATTCTGGACCCAGCAAACAAGCACAGACTGGTGGGACCGAAAAGTGTTGCAGTTATGGGATGATTCCCAGTGGCTGCAAAACTTTTGCATGCGTAAGGCCACTTTCTTTGAACTTTGTGAGTTGCTTTTCCCCACCCTAAAGTGCAGGAATACCAAGATGAGACCTGCCCTGGCAGTTGAGAAGTGAGTGGCAATAGGCCTGTGGAAGCTTGCAACGCCAGACAGCTACTGGTCAGTCGGGAATCAGTTTGGAGCGGGCAAATCTACAGTGGGGGTTGCTGTGATCCAAGTAGTCAAAGCAATCAGTAACCTTCTTCTAACAAGGGAAGTGACTTTGGGAAATGTGCAGGTCATAATAGTGGCTTTGCTACAATGGGGTTCCCTAAGTGGGCTGGGGCAATAGACAGAACACATATCCCTATGTTGGCACTCGAGCACCTTCCTTATAAAATTGACCTAATGCAGCTAAATTCAACCTAGCCTCATAGTGTAGGCCAGCCCCTAGTCCCATAAAGCTCTGCGGACTCTCAGGGCTGGGCTCAGGCACTCCAGGGTCATGCATGGGGCTTGACCTCCTTGACCCTGTGCCCATGTGCAATGTCAGTGGTGGGTGGGATGGTGGCGTGGGACCCCTGCTCTTTCCCAGAAGAGGCAGTGGGTGATTCTCCCCCACCCCTTGGGATCAGCAAGGTGCCCACAGACAGGCAGGGGGCAATCGTGGTTCCCCCAGTCCTTACCTTCCCAGCCAGGGTGTATCTGCTTGGGTGATGAGGTCAGGACTGCTGTGCTCTTCCCCTCCCCCTGCACAATGAGCTCTGCAATGGGGCAGGGTTGTTGGGGTACTCAGAGAAGTGGGGCTGGGAATTCAAACCCCATGGAGATGTGTGGGGCGGTTTCGCTCTCCCAGAGCCATTGTCTCAGGCTCTCTGAAGACTCAGGCAGACAATGCTGCAGCTGCTACACTGGGGGGGAGATCTCCTCTCTACCCAAACCTTTACTCCAGACTGTGGGTGGTGCATGATCTGGGGCTGGCCCCAGTCAGACCCAGGGCACTGGTCTCTGGCAATTCCTATGTTCCTGAGGAAAACAAGGAAAATCTGCTTGAAAAAAATAACTTGACAAATATTTCACCCAGATCTGTGAAAATTCATTAAAAGCTTAAACAAAACTGAATCATGGATCAGCTCTAAATACATGATTCTTTATGTATTGTTCTTCCCATCTCAGTTAACATTCCTCAGATTAATTGTTTTGGTAAACTGAGGCACAGAGTGTTGAGGTAATATAGTGCATAGTCAGGCTTAGATCACATGAGCTCCCGGCGTCTTGACCTCCTTTCTCTAGCCACTGGTGACTGCTCTACATGCTATCATGTGAGGTTGTGCTTCTTACAGGAGTATTAGGGAGTTAGAAGCCCAAGATGCACATGCCTAATTCTCTTAGGCTCCTTTACAAATCCCTGCCGTCATTTTCTGGAATTGCAGACAAGCTCAGGCCTCAGAAGTCAACAAAATAGATGCAGAACCAGGATTACAAAGGGGTTTAGGCACCTAAAGAAGCTGATAGGTGTCTACTAGGATTTACAATAGCACCAACCTCCCATTGAATGCCCATGGGATTTAGCCACTTAGCTAACATAGGAGCATTGATAAATACCAGTCAGTGCCTGTCTCCATCTACTTAGATGTGTAAATCCATTTGTAATCCTGGCCTATAGATAACACAGACACTTGGCAGGAATCAGAGAACCTGGGTAGATCGTAGGCCCTGTGCTAGGACACTTTTGGCTTTATCACCTAGGCATCTATGCACTTGCCTCTGGGCCTTTGCTGCTGAGCTGTGCGGGGCTCCTGGGAGTGAGTCCCACTAGCCCTTAGGAAATAGAAGTGGATAAATCACCTTCCTGCAGCATCAGTCCTTTAATGGCAGTGATGCTCAACGCCAGCTACAAACAGCTCATCTGCAGAGATCAACAGGTTTGAATTTAGTTCAGTCACAGAGTGAAGGGTGAAATGATGTTCAGATACCTGGGCCTTTAGCTGGTGCTGGATGACTGAATGCATCATCTGTTGGAAAAATAAAATCAACAAAGATCAACACAGTAAGTCTATTTCAATTAACAATATACAGGGGAAATCATACAGTGGGAAATTCAGATTATAAATATGAATCACAATATGAACTCGTTAAGACTTTACTCTCCATTTAATCAATTATCTACTGCTGATAGGAATTTTTCTACCTCTCAGGAAAAGGTTGACTTTTCACTGAAAACGCAAAATCAATTTTTTTTTAAATTTGTGGCAAATGAAAACTTTCTACTGAAAACTAGATTTTTTTTATCGGAAAACCAAAAATGTTTGTTTTTTGAGTTTTCAGATTCTTTACACAATACGTTTGAGAAAAGCAGACAGATTCTGAAATTTGTTGTTTAGCTAAAAAACCAACGTCCATTATAAATTTCCAACCTGCCTTAAACTTTAAATAAATTGGGGAACATTAATATTCTCTGACAAAGCATTAATTTCAAGTCCATTTATTCTATTGCATCTGTGTGATTTCTCTTTCAAAGGGATCGTTGTAAGACGGTAACAGTTAAATAACTAGTAAAGTTGATAGCACCCAGACTGTGTTTTATAGAAACTAGCCCCTTTTAACCCTGGGTTAGAGTTAAACCCCGTTCAAGGACATATGGGAGATCACTGGGAGTAGAACTCAGAGCTCCTGGCCTAGCTCCACACTGCTGCTGGCTGAGTATATATGGTGTAAATGGCTGTGCAGAACTTACACATAACAAGACACGTGTCATGTTTCCAAAGGTATTTTGGCACCTAGTGGGATTTTCAGAGACACCTAGGAGCTTATAACTCATTAATTTCAAGGCATGTTGGGACCCTAGATGTTTTGAGAACCCCACTAGGTGCCTCAATACCTTCAAAAATCTGCTCTCTGGCCCCTCTCCAAAAGCCCTTACAGTCCTAGTTAACATGGTAGAGAAAGGCAGAGAGGGGAAACAGAGTCAGAAATGTTTCAGAATAGCAGCCGTGTTAGTCTGTATCCGCAAAAAGAACAGGAGTACTTGTGGCACCTTAGAGACTAACAAATTTATTTGAGCATAAGCTTTCATGGGCTATAGCCCACTTCATCGGATGTATGCAGTGGAAAATACAGTAGGAAGATATATATACACAGGGAACATGAAACAATGGGTGTTACCATACACTCTCTAAAGAGAGTGATCAGTTAAGGTGAGCTATTACCAGCAGGAGGGAAAAAGAACTGTTTGTAGTGGTAATCAAAATGGTCCCTTTGCGGTAGTTGACAAGAAGGTGTCAGGAACAGTGTGGGGGGAAATAAACATGGGGAAATAGTTTTACTTTGTGTAATGACCCATCCACTCCCAGTCTTTATTCAAGCCTAATTTAATGGTGCCCATTTTTCAAATTAATTCCAATTCAGCAGTCTCTCTTTAGAAAGCGGGGAAATGACTGTCCGAAAGTCACACAGCAGGTCACTGGCAGAGACAAGAATAGAGCCCAAGTGTCCTGACAACCCCTGCATGGCACAGCACAGAATAAACGATTCAACATAGCGGTGATGGAGGGATGCTGCTAGTCCATTGTTACACACATTTAAAATGTGTTTACTTTTAGTCTATCCATTTCATAGCCAAGCTGTGAGCTTGGTGATGGTCGCAACAGGGCGATGTCCTTTGGAAGAATTTTTGGGTTTGGATTGTACTCTGTTCCATTCTTCATAATGCATTTTAACAAGCCATATCTTGGGCCAAATCATCAGATGGGGTAAAGTAACGAAGCTCCATTGACTTTAAAGGAGCTGACTCAATTACAGTATTTGATAACAGGACTGATTGATTGTCAGATGCGAGAGCACTAAGGACACCTAAACATTATAAGTGACGAGTGCTGTGCACCTTTGACATTCATATAATGAGATATTAGAGAAGGGGTAATCAGGGCTATTCCCTGTGTCACTCTAATCCTTACCATTGTCCTTCTCATTCTTTCCACAGACATCACACTGTCTACCGAGGAAGAAAATGTCCAACCAAACCAACGTGACCAAATTCCTTCTCCTGGGATTCTCTGATGTTCGGGAGCTGCAGATTTTACACTTTGTGGTGTTTCTTGTTCTTTACCTTTTATTGCTGGTGGGGAATCTTCTCATCTTCACAGCCATAGCCCTTGACCACCACCTTCACAAACCCATGTATTTCTTCCTGATGAATCTGTCCATCCTAGACCTCGGCTCCATCTCAGTCACTATCCCCAAATCCATGGTGAACTCCCTCATGAACACCAGATGGATTTCTTATTCTGGATGTGTTGCCCAAGTCTTTCTCTTTGCCTTCTTTGGTTCAGCAGATTATGCCATACTGACCGTCATGGCATATGATCGATACGTCGCCATCTGCCAACCATTGTACTATGAGACTGTGATGAATAGGAGAGCTTGTGTACAAATTGCAGCCAGTGCCTGGATCAGTGTTATTCTCTACTCTGCAGTGCACACTGGAAACATGATGCAATATCCTTCTGTGGAGCCAACATGGTGGATCAGTTCTTCTGTGAAATCCCCCAGCTCCTCAAACTCGCCTGCTCTGGTTCAGACCTCAGTGAAGTTGGGTTTCTCATCTTTAGTTTATTCTTATGCTTAAGCTGCTTTGTTTTCATAATTGTGTCATATGTTCAAATCTTCACCACAGTGATGAGAATCCCCTCTGAGCAGGGCCGACATAAAGCCTTCTCCACCTGCCTTCCTCACCTCATTGTAGTTTCCTTGTTACTTTTCACTACCACTTTTGCATATCTGAAACCCATCTCCAGCCCTCCATCAGTTCTGAATCTCTTGGTGGCCGTTCTCTATTCTGTGTTGCCACCAATGATGAATCCGATCATCTACAGCATAAGGAACAAGGAGCTCAAAGGTGCACTGAGTAAACTGATAGGTTGGAGGTTATTAATTAAGAATGAAAAGTCCATATTTATCCATTGAGCATTATTTCATTCTGTGTTTCTTTAGAAATATAATTATCTGATGATATTATTGTCTCCATGAGAACATACCATGCTGTCTGTTTATGCAGAATTGGGTATTTACACTAGTAAAAATCCAGACAAACTTGACTGAAGCAAAAAAAAAGAGTTATTATAAGAATATAAGAACATAAGAATATGGCCATTCTTATGTTCTTATAAGAATGGCCATACTGGATCAGATGAAAGGTCCACCCAGCCCAGTATCCTGTCTATCAATAGTGGCCAATGCCAGGTGCCCCAGAGGGCATGAAGCTAACAGGTAGTGATCAAGTGATTTCTCTCCTGCTATTCATCTCCACCCTCTGACAAACAGAGGCTAGGGACACCATTCCTTACCCTTCCTGGCTAATAGCCATTAATGGACTTAACCTCCATGAATTTATCCAGTTATTTTTAAAAACCCTGTTATAGTGGGTTTTTTACCCATGAAAGCTTATGCCCAAATAAATCTGTTAATCTTTAAGGTGCCCCATTATAAATAAGGTTTACACCAATATAAATAAGATCAAAATCTATCTATCTATCTAGTAATTATATAGCATTACCCATCACCATGCTATATGAGCACCTTGCACATAATATCAGTAGCCATAGCCAAAGTTCCTAGTGGGGTCTCTGGCTCTTCTTATTTTGGGTGATGATAAATCTGATTGAGGTATCAATGCATTTGTTGCTTGTTTCTCTGTTTTTTAATTTATTTTTGTTTAGCTGGTTGGTTGGTGATTTGATTTGTTTCTTTGTTCCAGGTGGTTTTGGAGGTGGAAAGGCCCGGAGAGATGGTGAGTATTTGTTTTGACAGGGTTTTCAATGTTTGTTCTCTCTCAGGAGTGCCCATATGTCATCTGTTTGACGTGGTTTTTCTGAGCGCACTGAAGGTTTACTCCCCACAATGATAAAAGGGTGTAAAAGAAGTTTCTGCATGGTTGAATTCCTGCTGAAATGATTATGTATATACTGTTGGGGTATTATTATATTATTAATGATGTGTTGGGGAACAAAGAGTCTCAGGGAGGCATCTTTTTATTATTTTAACTTAAATGATTATGTAAAAGCTGTGTCATTGGTGCTGTGGTGGAAAGGCTGTTCTGAAGAGAAACTTTTTCCAGGGTTTCCTAAAGAAAATCTGACTCGGAATAATGAGGCCAAAACTGGATCCCATTGAAGTCACTGGGGTCTAGCCCCTCACTTCTAAGAGATCACGATTTGGCCAATGGCCAGTGCACGCACGGATCCAGATTTGGGTGTCAGCACCCTGGAAAAAGTGAGGGTGAAGGAGATGTAAGGGTCATATTTTCCAACTCAGTGCGGGTCTATAAACTAAACAGATTTAGTTTATAGACCAGCACTAGTGCAGAGTAGATTCACTGACTGAACCAGTATAATACTGATGATGTTCTGGCCCAAAGTCTCTGGGTTACCCTGGGTGCCTGGGACCCCTGCAACGAGCGTGTGCTGTGAACTAGTGGGATCGGTTGACGCTACGCACGGCTCATGCGGTGCCTCATGGTCTCAGACACCATCCGATGGTCCAGCGACATCTACATCGAGCACATCAGCGGCCACCAACAGTACCAGGAGGCATGAGCCAGACTGACATTGTTCTTCGACTATGAGAAAGGCACCAAGAGACTTTCTCTGTTGGATCATATGAACTGGAACCGCAAACTCCCTGAACATTACATCTCACGAAATGAGGGTCAATCCATCCTCATCATCCTATCCACTCATCATACTCCACACCCGAACGTAGCCACTTTATGAACTTCATACCCTCATATCTCAATGTCTGTACTTTGACCCATCAACCTTTTACCTCCAATCGGGGATATTGCAGATTATGTATTCCTTATGCCACCTGATCTTAAATCAAACTTTGCACCCTCAATCCGTATGTTATTCCCTGATAACCAGAAACTTCTGTGCTTAAACTCTGCACCGTTCACTTTTTCTTTACATCATCTTAATAAAATTTTTAAACACTGATGTAAGTTACTTGTCTGAGGTCCTTTTGTTCTAACCTTGGTGTATTTCACTAGGAGGGTGGTGAAGCATTGGAATGGGTTACCTAGGGAAGTGGACAAAGCCTTGGCTGGGATGATTTATTCTTCTACATAAAAGAATAAATGGACACAAATTGGATATCAGCAATGGTAACATATAAAAGCTAGTAGGAGAACACTTCAATCTTCCTGAACATTCTATAACAGATTTAAAAGTAACCATACTTGAACAAAGAGAAACTGCATAACTAAAATTCATTTGCAAATTTAACACTATTAATTTGGGCTTGAATAGGGACTGGGAGTTGCTGGCTCACGACAAAAGCAGATTTGCCTCTCCTGGAATTGACACCTCCTCATCAATTATTGGGAGTGGACTACATCCACCCTGATTGAATTAGCCCTATCAACACTGGTTCTCCACTTGTGAGGTAACTCCCTTCTCTTCATGTGACAGTATAATAATGCCTGCATCTAAAATTTTCACTCCATGCATCTGAAGAAGTGGTTTTTTTACGCATGAAAGCTTATGTCCAAATAAATCTGTTGGTCTTTAAGGTGCCACCAGACTCCTTGTTGTTTTTGAGGATGCAGACTAACATGGCTTCCCCTGAAAATTGACACTATAGCCACTGGATGTCCTTTGTTCGCATGCTTGTTGACCCCCTCAAAGAATTCTAGTAGATTGGTGAGGCATGATTTCCCTTTACAAAAACCATGTTGACTATTTCCCAACAAATTATGTTCATCTATGTGTTTGACAATTTTGTTCTTTATGATAGTTTCAACCAATTTGCCTGGTACTGAAGTGAGGCTTACTTGCTTGTAGTTGCCAGAGTCACCTCTGGAGACCTTTTTAAAAATTGGGGTTACATTAGCTATTCTGCAGTCATTTGGTACAGAAGCTGATTTAAATGATAGGTTACAAATGACAGTTATGGACACAAATCAGATATTAGGAATGGCAATATACAAAAACCTGTAGGAGAACACTTCAACCTCCCTGGCCACACAATAGCAGATCTTAAGGTGGCCATCCTGCAGCAAAAAAACTTCAGGACCAGACTTCAAAGAGAAACTGCTGAGCTCCAGTTCATCTGCAAATTTGACACCATCAGCTCAGGATTAAACAAAGACTGTGAATGGCTTGCCAACTACAGAACCAGTTTCACCTCCCTTGGTTTTCACTCAATTGCTAGAACAGGGCCTCATCCTCCCTGATTGAACTAACCTCGTTATCTCCAGCTTGCTTCTTGCTTGCATATATAAACCTGCCCCTGGAAATTTCCCCTACTTGCATCCGAAGAAGTGGGTATTCACCCACGAAAGCTCATGCTGCAAAACGTCTGCTAGTCTATAAGGTGCCACAGGATTCTTTGCTGCTTCAAATGACAGTTAGTAGTCCTGCAATTTCACATTTGAGTTCCTTCAGAACTCTTGGGTGAATACCATCAGGTCCTGGAGACTTATTACTGTTTAGTTTATCAATTTGTTCTAAAACCTCCTCTAATGACACCGCAGTCTGGGACAGTTCCTCAGATCTATCACCCAAAAAGAATGGTTCTGGTTTGGGAATCTCCCTCACATCCTCAACAGTGAAGACCAATGAAAAGAATTTATTTAGTTTCTCTGCAATGGCCTTATCATCTCTGAGTGCTCCTTTAGCATCTCGATCATTTAGTTGCCTCAGTGGTTGTTTAGCAGGCTTTCTGCTTCTGATGTATTTGAACGGTTTTTTTGCTATTGCTTTTGGAGTCTTTGGCTAGCTGTTCTTGAAATTCTTTTTTGGTCTTTCTAAATATTTTTTTAAACTTCATTTGCCAGAGTTTATGCTCTTTTCTATTTTCCTCATAAGGATTTATCTTCCACTTTTTAAAGGATGCCTTTTTGCCTCTCACTGTTTCTTTTAATTTGTTGTTTAACCACGGTGGCTCTTTTTCAGTTCTCCTACTATATTTTTTAAATTGGGGTATACATTTAAGTTGAACCTCTATTATGGTGTCTTTAAAAAGTTTCCACGCAGCTTGCAGGGATTTTACTTTTGATACTGTATCTTTTAATTTCTGTTTCACTAACCTCCTCATTTTTGTGTAGCTTCCCTTTCTGAAATTAACAGCTACAGTGTAGTCTGTCACACTGACCCCTTAGGCCAGATTTTTCAGAAGAACTCAGTTCCCATTCAGACACCAGACTAAATGGTGCCCAGGAAGAATTTCATCTGATAATAAAAAAAGCCTCATGATTCCCTCTAAGTGAGGGAACCAACATAACTCAACGCTAAAGATGACCAGGAAACAAAAAGCCCCATTATTCACCATTCAATCTATCTAGAGTGTGTCTACCTGCCTGCCATGACTGCAGTATCTGAGCCAGAAGTGTTCAAAAATGTTCCATCAAAACCTTTTCCAATAGAAAATTGCAGGGTTCACTGAAAAAAAAATTCAAAAAAGTCTCTACTGTGCTTGCAATTTTTCAGTTTTTCTTTAAAAAAAATGAAATCTGGAAAAAGAAACATTTTGGCTGAAAATTGAATTTTTAAATTTAATTTAATAGTTTCTGGCAATTTTCAGACAAAAATGTCCAGCTTTAGAATTGTTTTGAGAAAAAGTCAAAATTTTCAGAAATTACAAATATGTCCAACTACCTCTGTTTTAACCCCTACCTCTTTACAGTATTTATCCTCACCCCATCCCCATAAGGCAGGGCCGTGTTATTATACCCATGTTACAGATGGGAACTGAGGCCCAGAGAGAGTGATTGCCCAAGATCACACAGGAAATCTGTGGCAAAGCAGGGATCTCAGCTGAGTCTTCCAGCTTAGAATAATAGAATATCAGGATTGGAAGGGACCTCAGGAGGTCATCTAGTCCAACCCCCTGCTCAAAGCTGGACCACTCCCCAACTAAATTATCCCAACCAAAGCTTTGTCAAGCCTGACCTTAAAAACCTCTAAGGAAGGAGATTCCATCACCTCCCTAGGTAACCCACTCCAGTGCTTCACAACCCTCCTAGTGAAAAAGTTTTTCCTAGTATCCAACCTAAACCTTCCCCACTGCAACTTAAGATCATCACTCCTTGTTCTGCCATCTGCTACCACTGAGAACAGTCCAGATCCATCCTCTTTGGAACGCCCTTTCTAGTAGTTGAAAGCAGCTATCAAATCCCTCCTCATTCTTCTCTTTGGCAGACTAAACAATCCCAGTTCCCTCAACCTCGCCTCATAAATCATGTGCTCCAGCCCCCTAGTCATTTTTGTTGCCTTCTGCGGGACTCTTTCCAATTTTTCCACATCCTTCTTGTAGTGTGGAGCCCAAAACTGGACATAATACTCCAGATGAGGCCTCACCAATGTTGAATAGAGGGGAATGATCACATCTCTTGATCTGCTGGCAATGCTCCTGCTTCTACAGCCCAAAATGCTGTTAGCCTTCTTGGAAACAAGGGCATACTGTTGACGCATATACAGCTTCTCGTCCACTGTAACCCCTAGGTCCTTTTCTGCAAAACTGCTGCCTAGCCATTCAGTCCCTAATGTGCAGCAGTGCATGGGATTTGAATGACTGGCATATCCTTCCTCAGTCATTGCAACATGAGTAAGGGACTGGGACTCAGTACACTTGAGTTCTGTTCCTCTGAGCAGCTGTGTGACCTCAGGCCACTCATTTCCCCTCTCTGTGCAATCTGGAAAATGTAGTTGATGATACCACCCTGCTTGATAAATCACTTTGAGATCGACTGCTAAATTTTATTGTTGTCTACATGTACATGGTGACCAGATAGAGAGCACAGAAGAATACTTGAAGATTAAAGTTGGGTGGAAAATAGGTATCCTGTCCTGCAAGACTTGTCAAGATTTTGAGAGAGACAAGGTAGGTGAGGTAACATCTTTTATTGGAGCAACTTCTGCTGGTGGAAACCACAAGCTTTTATACTTCTCAGAGCTCTTCCTTGGGTCTGGAGAAGAGAACCAGAGTGTCCAAGCTAAATACAAGAGGGGACATATTGTTACACTAAGGAGAGCACACATGTTGTAAGAGACCACTTAAAATGAAGTGGATAATTAACATGAAGTAGGTGATTAACTATCCGCAGAGTAGGCATTATGGACGCAGACTCCAAAGGAGCTACAGCCAATTTACACATGCTGGACAACTAATATGAATTACAGGTTTTCAAAATGTCATGCAGCATTGCATGTGCAGCCCAATGAGCCTTTTAGTTTAGTGCTGTCTGCAGTAAGAGGAAAAACAATGTAAATGCTGAGAAAGAAAGAAAGAGATTCTGGGCCATTCATCCCAACAGAAGCTGAAGATCAGATACAGAAAATCTTAGCAACACTGAATTCCTCCAAAGTTCTATCCTGCATAGAAATGAATCTCTCCATCGCTATTAAAAGTTTCACTTGTAATTAATCCCAAGGGGCAAAGAGCTAAGAAAGTGCAGACAGGTTAGGAACTTTGGAATCAGTTTCAGATCAGGTTCACATGCAAAGAATATAGATTTGAAACTCTGTGGTGGGCCAGATCCCCAGCTGGTGTAAACCACCATATCTCCATTCAAATCACAGGACCAGATTCCCAGTTAGAGTAAATAGTCCCAACTACTCTGAAGTCAATGGAACTGTATAATTTTCCACTGGCTTTGTACCTGGCCCTTAGTTATTAGTCTTTACCTCTGGGTACCTCCTAGTGATCTGCTTGAAGCAACCAGGTCAGCCCGAGAAGCAGTTACCTCTGGTGGCTGCATCCCAGGAGATGCTGGTGCAATGCAAGAGACAAAAATATCTCTGTTCTCCCAGAGGTAATTATGTGGGATTAATGAAGGAAGAGGGTATTTTGGGCCAACTGAGGCTCTGGTGCCACTGGGCTCTTAGCTATTGCAAGTTACATCTCTGTGCTATATATTTTATTTCTGCAAACACCTTGAGGGTACCCTTTCAGACTCTGCCCTGCCTTGTTTTTAGCGAAGGGTTCTTCCAGGGTTGCTGCCATCATGAGAGATCCAGGGTGGATGCTGTTCCACCTCTGTGGGGTTAGGATCAACTAGGTTAGGTTGTCAGGATGGTTTGTTCCTGTGGTGAGCTCAGAGCTGGGCTCACAGACCTGGAGACCGGATTCAGCTGTTTAACCCCAGAGCAGGGACATCCTGGGCTGTGACCATGTCTGAAGCCTGCACAAGCTGGGATCATCTCTAGAGCTGGAAGGAGGTTCCAGTCCCTGATTCCATTTAGTCCATCACCTCTCACCCAAGCCTGCCCCTAGGAGGGCAGCAGGGAGTGCCCATCTGTGGACTAGATCCAGGTCTGCTAGGAATTGCAGAGAGAGCCAGCAACTCAGGACATACAGCAAGGGGACAGGAAAGGGCTGCTGGATAGATAGATATACAGATAGATAGATAGATAGATAATGTCCAAACAATTCTGATGCCTGAGAATTGACCGTATCACAAGCTGAGACAAGTTCCAGAAAGACCAGCACAGTAAGTTTGCTATTTCAATTACATATTTTGGGCTATTAATATTTAAGAACATAAATGTAAAATTACAATCTGAACTGGTTTTGGGCTGGTCTACACTACCATGCTAAGTCGATCCAAGATACACTACTTATGTTACATGCATCCGACGAAGTTGGTATTCATCCAAGAAAGCTCATTCTCCAATACATTTGTTAGTGTATAAGGTGCCACAGGACTCTTTGCTGTTTTTACTTATGTTACGTAAACAACATAACTGAAGCCAACGTAGGTTAGATCTGCTTACTACGGTGTCCGCACTATACTGTGTTGAAGGGAGACACTCTCCTGTCGAGATAGTTTCTGCCTCTCGTGGAGGTGGATTACCGACCTCGATGGGAAAGCGTTCTCCCATTGATTTAGTGCGTCTTCACCAGACCTGCTAAACTGATGCCACTGCGTCACGTAGTACCTTTGATAAATCCTACTTGGTCCCTGTCTTCATCTTTTGTTGCTTAAATCCCTTTGTAATCCTGGCCCACAGAAATAACAGAAGCTGGGCTTTAGTCAGGGTACCCTGCGGGAAATCCTAAACCCTGTGCTATGCCAATATCAGACTAGAGCAGTGGTCCCCAACGTGGTGCCCGCGGGTGCGATGGCGCCCGCCGGGGAATCTATGTGCGCCCGCGTACTGGCCAGCGGATAAGCATCTGCTGAAATGCCACCGAGAAGCAGTGTCATCCAGAGGCATCGCTGCCGAAACACCGATGATTTTTGGTGGTATTTCAGTGGTGACGTCTATTGACATTGCTGCTTCTCGGTGGCATTTCGGTTGATGCTGTCCACTGGCCCGGGTCCTCGGTGGCTCATCGTCTGGCTTCCGCCAGACGAAAAAGTTTGGGGACCACTGTACTAGAGGATCATACTGGCTCCTTTTTGGCTTGAAAATCCATGAATTCTTAACATTTTGCCTCTGGGCCTCTGCCTCTGAGCTGTTTAGGCCCCAGGGAGTGAGTCCCTACAAGCCCTTAGAAAATAGACATGGACAGACAGCCTTCTACAGCATCAGCCCTCTAGTGTCAGGGAAGCTCAACGTCAGCTACACACAGCTCATCTAAAGAGAGCAACAGGTTTCAGTCTAGTTCTGTCAATTCATTCTCAGAGTGAGGGGTGAAAGGGCTCTTACATAGCTGTGTCTTTGGCTTCTACATACTACTGTGGTAGGGAAATGGAGATAGAAAAATAATGATCAAAGAATCCTGGTGCCGGAGGATCAAATGCATCACAAGGAAGAGCGAGTCAGAAGAAAAATCAGTGCAAAACTTTGCCTTTGCATCAGATACCCAAAATCAGAAAAAAATTCAGGATTTGGCAACCAAACATGTATTTGTTTTTAGCAAAATACTAGTGTTAAATGAAAATGTTACGTTACCAAAAAAAAAGAAGGTTTTCAGTTAATTATTTTTTTCAAGTATAGCAGAAACTTTCTCTGGACATTTTTGTTTAGTTTTAAATCCCATTTTAAAATGAAAATGGGCAGAAAATCTCTGAGTACCCCTAATTGGAAATTGAGCTTTAAACAAAGGTGGGAAACATTATTCTTATATTTAATAATACAGCCATTTCAAACCTGTTTCTTCTATTGCAACCATGTCTCAAAGAAATACTTATGGGAAGGTAAAAAAACAGGATAGCAACAAAGCCTGCAGGCTGTGTTTTATACACACTGACACCTGTAAACTCAGAGTCAGCGTTGCACCAGCCATCTGAAGCCTGTCTATCTCAACCCTGCCCAAGGACACAGAGGAAATGAAGTATCAGAGGGATAGCCGTGTTAGTCTGGATCTGTAAAAGCAGCAAAGAATCCTGTGGCACCTTATAGACTAACAGACGTTTTGCAGCATGAGCTTTCGTGGGTGAATACCCACTTCTTCAGATGCAAGAGGAAATGAAGAGGAACATAATCAAGACCTCCTGCTCTAGCCCCATATCCTGTCTCCCACACTGCTGCCAGCTGAACACCAAAGCTGTAAACAGGTGCAGAAAACATACACATAGTAAAACACAGCCCCTCCCTAACTGAGATCACGGTCCTAGTAGACAAGGCAGAGAAAGTCGGGGAGAGGAAACAGAGACACAGAAAGGGGAAGCAACTTGCCCAAGATTATAAAGAAGGACAGTGACAGAGACAAGAACCTAACCCAGGTCTCCTGATTGCCACTGACCTGCACAGCGCAAACATGAAGGTAGAGAAGGAAACGATAAACCATAGCAGTAACAGAGGGATGCTCCTAGCTCATCATTACATAGAGACAGGTATCAGGGGCCATGAATCAATCTGTAAGCAGGTAGCAGGACGTCTCTGCACAGAACTCAGTGTGGAATCATAACAGATGAGCTGGTGCTTGGGCCACTGGTTATGTCCTTGTGTTTCCCTGGGAACAGGGGATCAGGCTGTGCTGCTGGTTTAGAAGTTTAGTTTCCTGTCCAAGTTGTTAGCCTGCTGTTTGTCAGAAGAAGAAATGATTGGAAGGGACCTGGGTCACCGAGTCCAATCCCCTGCTCTGACTGGCAACCCAGTCATATAATCCCCATCCTAAACCTACACAGCTACATGTTAACACCAGTTAGGTTGTTTGCCCCCAACTGTTCCTATTGGGAGGCTGTTCTAGATCATCCCTCCTCTGATGGGGACAAACTTTCTTCTCATTTCCAAGGTAAATTTACTCATGGACAATGTATCCCCATTTCTTCTTCTCCCGACATTGTCCTTTAGCATCAATAGATCTTCTCCCTCCCTGGTGTTTACCTCCTCGTATTTATAGAGAGTGATCATAACCCCTCTCAGGCAGCATTTTGCTAGGTTAAATTAGCCGAACACTTTTAGGACACATCCACTCACGAAGCTAGGGCTGTGATTCACAGCTTGCAAGGATGTACTCATGTGCTAGCTTGCTGAGCATAAATAGCAGTGTACCTGCGGTAGCCATGCTGACTCACCTGAACCCTGGGGCTATGTATTCAGCACAGTTTCCCCTTCTGCTATGGCTATACAACTTTTCAGACTTGTGCTAGCCACCCTCGAGCTATTGCAAGTAGTGTATGTGATCTGGGAATCACTCCCCTAGCTCGTAGTTTAGATGTAGCCTTCTTCTTCTTTCCTAAACTAGCTCTCCATTGTAGCAATAGGATGACCATCATTCCTAAGATTGTAGGGTTTGGGTTGTAACTTGTTCCATATTTACACTGCATTTTATCAAGCCTCATCTTGGACCAGATCCTCAGATGGAGGAAACAGACACCATCCGTTGACTGTAAGGGAACTGTGGCAATTTACACTGGTGTGACAATGCTCCTCACTAGCGGTGTGATTGTCAGAGGTGAGGAGCGGGGAGGACTCTAGGCTGACCACTGCCCTTGCCCTTCCTTCCACAGGCAGCCCATGATGTACTGAGAAAGAAAATGTCCAACCGAACCACCGTGACCGAGTTTCTTCTCCTGGGATTCTCTGAGGTTCGGGAGCTGCAGATTTTACACTCTGTGGTGTTTCTCGGAATTTACCTGACAGCCCTGGTGGGAAATCTCCTTGTTATCATCCTTGTAGTGGTCGACCACCACCTTCACACCCCCATGTACTTCTTCTTGATGAATTTGTCCATACTAGACCTCGGCTCCATCTCCGTCACAGTCCCCAAGTCCATGGCCAACTCCCTATTGAACACCAAGTCGATTTCTTATTCTGGGTGCGTTGCCCAAGTCTTTCTCTTCATTTTCTTTACTGTGGCTGACTTTGCTTTTCTCACCATCATGGCATATGACCGGTACGTCGCCATCTGCCAACCACTGCACTATGAGACTATAATGAACAGGGGAGCTTGTGTCCAAATGGCAGCCAGTGCCTGGATCAGTGGAATTCCCGTTTCTACTATGCAGACTGGGAACATATTTGCATTATCTTTTTGTGGCAGCAACAAGGTGGATCTGTTCTTCTGTGAAATCCCTCAGCTGCTCAAGATCGCCTGCTTTGATTCGTACCTCAGTGAAGTTGTTGTTACTTCTTTTCTCTTATTCTTAGGCTTAAGCTGCTTTACCTTTATAATTGTGTCGTATGTTCAGATCTTCAAAACAGTGCTGAGAATCCCCACTGAGCAAGGCCGGAATAAAGCCTTCTCCACTTGCCTCCCACACCTCACTGTGGTCTCCTTGTTCTTTTGCACTGCCACCTTTGCCTACGTGAAACCCACCTCCAGTTCAACATCAGGTCTGGATGTCATGGTGGCTGTTCTTTATTCTGTGATGCCTCCAGTGATGAATCCAGCCATCTACAGCATGAGGAACAAGGAGATCAAGGGTGCCTTGAGGAAACTGACTGAGGGGAAGTTATTCAAAAAGAATAAAATTTCCAGATTTCTCCCATGACCATGTTTTCATTCTGTGCTTCTTTACAGATATAATCCACTGATGACATTATTGTCTCCATGGGAATGTAATGTGCAGGCTTTTTATGCAAAAATGTTGTGTTCACAGTAGTAATCATCCAGACTAAGTTCACTGAAGTCAGTGGAGTTCCTCTACTGTGAATTAGATAAGAATCTCTCTTTCTCTCTCTTTCTAAATTATGAGGGCATTTAATTCAATTCTGCATTTCCTTGTTAGAAGCATGAATTTATCTGAACTTGACCTTCTGGACAGGCATGAGCTGTCAATGGGAAACCTTAACACCTTCTTAATTATGTTTTTTGAATTTTATTTCCTAGTTTTTCAACAGAAAGGAAGCTTGTTGGTCGGAGTTAGTGGACATTGTGGCAGCTGTAGGTGGCCATGCATATGGATGATCAATGAAGTAAAAGACTCTTTTAAGAATCCTCACATTTTTCTGGAAAGGAGCTGTATTCTGTGCACTGCTTGGCCAATCTGGGTTCCCCTCACATTAACCCCTCACCCCCAAATCTCTCAGTAAGTGCAGCACAAATATGGACACAGCCATCTTCAGCAATACAGGCTTAGAGAGATGTGAAATGGCCTGTTCATCTCAATGAGCTATTCTCAGCAGAGTGAGAAACACCTGCAGGAGACAGTACAGCCTGAAACAATCCATCGGAGAGATGTGAACTGCTCCACTCATATCAGTCACTCAGGTGCCAGCAGGCTGTTCTGTGTGTTGTAGGTTCATGTCCCCCTTTGCCTCTTCTCAGCTTCACACCCTGAGTGGCGGCGCTTCCCCAGACCCTGGCACACATTGGGAGGGGTGATCAGGGAGATGGTCTCAGTCCCCTGTCCTGCCAAAAACCAAGGAGAAAGACCCCAAGATCACAAGAGAGGGAAGGGTATCCGACACCCATAGATGCATTGAGAGCCCCCTGATATTGGCACACACAAGGGAGGTGAATGTGGGGCTGTCAGGCACACCTGCAGGAGGTCCACCGAAGCCGCGGAACCAGCAGACCCTCTGCAGGCAAGCCACCAAAGGCAGCCTGCCTGCCGTGCTTGGGGTGGCAAAATGCCTAGAGCCACTGCTGGCTTTCTTGACTCATATCTGTCTCCATAACTTTGGGTTCATTTAGGTTAGAACATAAGAACGGCCATACTGGGTCAGACCAAAGGTCCATCCAGCCCAGTATCCTATCTACTGACAGTGGCCAAGTGCCCCAGAGGGAGTGAACCCAACAGGTAATGGTCAAGTGATCTCTCTCCTGCTATTCATCTCCACCCTCTGACAAACAGAGGCTATGGACACCATTCCTTACCCATCCTGGCTAATAGTCATTAATGGACTTAACCTCCATGAATTTATCTGTTTCCTAGAGACTGGCTCCATGGGGTCCCTCACAAACAGGAGACGGTTACTTTGGGTTTGTCTTTAATATAGCTTATGTACATACTCCACAAACTGAGCATTTGAGCTTGTTCCAGAATCTGGGCTGAGCCTATGTTGTGAAAAGTGAAATGGTCCAAATAGCACATGCATGTGAATGGAGACAGGGTGCTAATATTAAATTAACCCAGGGGGTCTCAAACTGGGGGTCAGGACCCCTCAGGGGGTCACAAGGTTATTACTGGGGGGTCACAAGCTGTCAGCCTCCACCTCAAACCCTGCTTTGCCTCCAGCATTTATAATAGTGTTAATTATATAAAAAGTGTTTTTAATTTATAACGGGGGGGGGTCACTAACCCAGCCTGGCCCTGCCCCCAACTGACCCCCACCCACTTCCTGCCCCCGACTGCCCCCCTCAGAATCCCCAACCCATCCTGACCCTTGTCCCCTGACCACCCCCCATCCCAACCCCCACAAACCCCCCGATCCTTGTCCCCTGATTGCCCCGAACCCTATCCATCCCCCCGCCGAGTACAGACAGACCCCCAGAATGCCCACGATCCAACCCCCCATTCCCCGTCCCCTGATTGTCCCCCCGAACCTCTGCCACCTCCCTGTCCGCTGACTGTCCCCAGGACTCCCTGCCCCTTATCCAACCCCCCCAACCCCAGCCCTAGCCCCGGCCCCATCACCATGCTGCTTACTCCTGCCTCCCACTTCTCCCGGAGCCTCAGCACGCTGCGTCCAGGAGTAGCCCCGGACAGCGCTGCAGTAGCGTGGCTCCAGCGGGACCTGAGCTCCCGCTTCTACCGGCCGCAGCTTTCAGCCTTACTCCCTTACCATGTGTCTCTGAGCGGGAGGAGCTCAGGACCCGCTGGAGCCATGCTGCTTTAGCTCTGTCCAGGGCTGCTCCTGAATGCGGCACATTGAGGCGCCAGGGGATGGGGGAAGGCGGAGGTGGGGGGGAGTCTCCGACATTGTCGTGGGGGCCCCTGCGGGGCCTGGGGCAAATTGCCTCACTTGCCCCCCCGGGCATCCCTGTACCCACCTACCCTATTTGTCCCCTTCCCCATAACCCCCCTCCCCTTGCTGACCCCCAAACCTCACTCCCGCAATTTCCACCAGCTCTTCCACCCTCATCATCCTCCCCTCCCAGCAGGTAAGTGCATTTCAAAATTTGTTTAGTCACCTTCTAAATATCCTGTGGTGCCCAGGTGACATTTCCCCACAATTCAAAACTCTCAGACAGAGCGAGGTGCCTCCTTATTCTGAGGGCTTGGCTATACTTGAAAGTTGCAGCGCTCGGACTTACAGCGCTGTTCGTGCAGCTGTGCAGGAACAGCGCTGGTGTGTGGCCACACTCACAGCTACCAGCGCTGGTGTGTGGCCACATTTGCAGCATTTGCAGCGCTGTTGGGAGTGATGCATTATGGGCAGCTATCCCAGCGTTCAAGTGGCAGCAACGTGCTTTTCAAAAGAGGGGGGTGGAGTGGGGTCTAGTGTGACAGGGAGCGGGGGGAGAGAGAGAGAGTGGATTTTTGGAGCCAACACTGTGTGTTAGCTTCCTGCCTTGAAAAATCAGAAAATGTTTCCAACCCCTTCGTCTTAACTCTTAATTGCAAACAGCCTGCATCCAACACGACTCCCCACTGTTTCACTCACTCCCTGCCTGCCTCTCATTTGATTGTTTACAGCCAGGTACAGATTGATCACAGGAAACAGGAGCTCTGTTTGTTTTTTAGATTAGCAGCACCGGCAATAGAGCTCCACGCGGAGCTCCGAGTTCACAACAAAACAAAGAGAGGCTGCATAACAAAACAAAGAGAGTAATTTAGTTAAAAGCATTCTGGGATATCTCCTAATACCCTGGAGGCCAATTAAACCGCTGGTGTGTGGCCACACTTGACAAGCAGTGCTGGATCACCAGCGCTGCACTCGTTATACCCCAACCAGACCAGGTGTACAGCCAGCGCTGCAGCCAGGGAGTTGCAGCGCTGGATGTGCCTTGCAGGTGTGGACAGTTACTAATTGCAGCGCTGGAAAGCCTCCACCAGCGCTGCAACTTTCAAGTGTAGCCAAGCCCTTAGGTTCAGATTTCAGCTCAGGGTTAGAACTGAACTTGAAGTGCCCAGATGTCATGTGGGTTTGACAGCCACTACTGGACATTCCCCCTTCAAGGACTCACAGCCTATGAGCCAGAGGTAGCTTTAAACAGCTCATCCTCTCTCCATGCACGTGCTCAGCACTTCAAAGGCTGACTGGCCTAACTGAGAGCTAAACCCTTTGGCTAATAACACTGTCACTTTATTTCCTCCAAAGAGCTGGTGAATGGCCCTTGAGCACCGGAAACGCTCCCTGCTGTGAGGATCTGAGCCCTGGTTTGATCTCTGTCTGTGCACAATAAATCAGCACCAAAACACACCAACGTTAAGAAAAGTTAGAAGTAACTCCTTTGGAGTCAATGGGGCTGCTTCCCTATCACTCACCCTGGTGTAATCTTGGACTCAGGGTAAGTCCACGGTATTATAATGGAGTATGTCTGGTCTAAGGAAGAGGAGCTTCAGATCCTTTGACTCCAGCCCCTGCTGAGGTATGGCCCTTCTCTCTGTGGTCCTGAGCCCTTCTGTAGTAGTAGGATTTTATGTTTGTATTAATATAATTTAGAATGAAGGATAAAGAATAATAATCTAGCAGATATTAAATGTATTGGTGTATGATTTGATCATACCCTGCAGCCACTCTTTTTGAATAATAGAAAGGAATGGCCTAAAGGGCCATTGGTAGAGAAACATGAGCCAGAATCTGTCTGGACTGATTTCAGGGTAGTGACATACCTTTGAAGGTCACTAATTTGTTGTAGGTTTAGCATTTTAAAATAAGTAAAATAATGCAATGTTTGCTCTTTCTTTTGTGTTGCAATTTGATCATAGAATATCACAGCTGGAAAGGACCTCAGAAGGTTATTTAATCCAACCCCTTGCTTAAGGCAGGACTAATCCCAAAACAGATTTTTATCCCAATTCCCCACTCAAGGAGGGAACTCACAGGGGTGGATTTAGCAGGCAAATGCTCAAAACACTGAGCAATCCCTCCACCTGTTCCAAATTTTCTATGTAAATTAATTCTGTTTTGTGTGTGAATGAGGCCTGTATGTTTGAAGGCCATCACTGAACCAGATGTATGAGGGAGGAACAAGAGACAGATGCAAGAGCGCTAGGAGGCTGCAACACACTCCTATTGAAATGTCAGAGGAGCGCATATTGCTGACTCTAAAGTTGAGACAGGCACCTATTAATGGGGATGAAATAGCTGTGATAAAGAATGAGAAGGACAATTTAAGAGAACAAGCACTCATCAAACAACAATTGATTACAGCATGACGGAGCAAAACTCATTGGTCCCAGTGAAGGAAAATCACTATATAAACAGGGTGCCTTGCCATGAAACTTTGGTTTTGTCATGCCAAGACTTTCCCGGATCATTGTGTCGTGACCGACGGAAACTGGCTCCTCCATATCCGTGATCAACCTAGCTGGCCACGAGGTTGATCCGGACTGATAACTAGAACACCCACTGGTGGGACAGTGTGTATGGTGTGTGCATGTGTGACTGAAAAGCATATGCTAACTGCTGTATTCTCAATAAATGCAGTATGTTGCCTTTTCCCCTAAAAAGATCTTGTGTGCTTTGTACAAGCATAACACTTCAATCTCAAATCCCCTTGCGGCACAACCCTTCTCTATGAGGTGTTGGGAACCTCAAACCCAGAATCCCCCGGGGCATTGTCCTTCTCTATGGGGTGCTCTGCACTAGTTCCCCTAGTGTCCATAGCATCTCCTACCCCATTTTTCTATCCTTCTGCCCCCCTCCTCCTCCGCAAACCCCACATCTGGCAATGTTAAAAGAAACCCCCCTGATATCAGAGTGCCTGGGGTACCACATCAAGGATGGCATGACGAAGCACCAGGAGTGGTTCTATGGGTGGGGGTGTCCAGTGCCCTGTGTTTGACTGGGGTCAGCAACAGATGCTGCATTACCCAGAGCCTGGAACAATAGGGGTGGGATGGGGAGATTTGCCCCCACTTCCACAGCTGCAGCATAAGAACATAAGAATGGCTGTACTGGCTCAGATCATCTAGCCCAATATACTGTCTTCTGAGAGTGGCCAGTGCCAGGTGCCCCAGAGGGAATGAACAAAACAGGTAATCATCAAGTGATCCATACCCTGTCACGCATTCCCAGCTTCGGCCAAACAGAGGCTAGGGATACCCTGCCCATCCTGGCTAATAGCCATTGATGGACCTATCCTCCATTAATTTATCTACTTCTTTTTTGAACCCTGTTATGGTCTCAGACTTCACAACATCCTCCAGCATGGAGTTCCACAGACTGACTGTTCACTGTATGAAGAAATACTTCCTTTTATTTGTTTTAAACCTGCTGCTAAATAATTTCATTTGGTGACCCCTAGTTCTTGTGTTATGAGAAGTAGTAAACAACACTTCCTTATCTACTTTTTCTACACCAGTCAGGATTTTATAGACCTCAATCATATTTCCTCTTAGTCATCTCTTTTCCAAGATGAAAAGTCCCAATCTTATTAATCTCTCCTAATATGGAAGCCGTTCCATACCTCTAATCATTTTTGTTGCCCTTTTGGAACCTTTTCCAATTTCAATATATCTTTTTTGAGATGAGGTGACCACTTCTGCACACAGTATTCAAGATGTTGGTGTACCGTGGATTTATATAGAGGCAACATGATATTTTCTGTCCTATTATCTATCTCTTTCCTAATTATTCCCATCATTCTGTTCATTTTTTTGACTGCCGCTGCACATTGAGTGTATGTTTTCAGAGAACTATCCACAATGACTCCAAGATCTCCTTCCTGAATGATAACAGCTAATTTAGACCCCATCGTTTTATATGTGTAGTTGGAATTATGCTTTCCAACATGCATCACTTTGTATTTATCAACATTAAATTTCATCTGCCATTTTGTTGCCCAGTCACCCAGTTTTGAGAGAACCTTTTGTAGCTCTTCGCAGTCTGCCTGGGTATTAACTATCTTTAGTAATTATGTATCATCTGCAAATTTTGCCACCTCACTGTTTATCCCTTTTTCCAGCTCGTTTATGAATATGTTGAATAGGACAGGTCCCAGAACAGACCGCTGGGGAACCTTACCTTACCTTTACCTTTCTCCATTCAGTTTTCTATCTTTTACCCAGTTACCAACCGATGAGAGGTTTCAGAGTGGTAGCTGCACTAGTCTGTATCAGCAAAAAGAATGAGGAGTTCTTGTGGCACCTTAGAGACTAACAAATTTATTTGGGCATAAGCTTTTGTGGACTAAAACACACTTCGTTAATTGATTAGTCTCGTTATAGTTGGTAAGGCAACACCCATTTTTTCATGTTCTCTGTCTGTATATATCTTCCTATTGTATTTTTCACTGCATGCATCCAATGAAGTGGGTTCCAGTCAAGGAAAACTTATGCCCAAAAAAATTTGTTAGTCTCTAAGGTGCCACAAGTACTTCTCGTTCTTTTTTTTAATCACTGAGAGCACCTTGCCTCTTATCCTGTGACAGATTACTTTGCCTAAGAGCCTTTGGTGAGGGACCTTGTCAAAGGCTTTCTAGAAATCAAAGTATACTATATCCACTGGATCCCCTGGTCTACATGCGTGTTGATACCCTCAAAGAATACTCGTAGATTGATGAGGCATGATTTCCTTTTATTAAAACCACTTTCACTCTTCCTCAACAAATTATGTTCATCTATACGTCTGACAATATTGTTCTTTATTATAGTTTCAACCAGTTTGCCCAGTACTGAAGTCATACTTATTGTCCTATAATTGCAGGAATCACGTCTGGAGCCATTTTAAAAATTGGCATCACATTAGCTATCCTCCAGCCATCTGGTACAGAAGCTGATTTAAATGATAGGTTTATAGACTACAGTTAGTAGTTCTTCAGTTTCACATTTGAGTCCTTTCAGAACTCTTGGGTGAATACCATCTGGTCCTGGTGACTTATTGCTGTTTAATTTATCAATTTGTTCCAAAACCTCCTCTAATGAAACCTCAATTTGGGACAGTTCCTCAGATCTGTCACCTAAAAAGAATGGCTCAAGTTTAGGAATCTCCTTCATATCCTCAGCTGGACCGATGCTGTCATAAATATAAGGGGAAAGGTGACAACCTTTATATATGCAGTAACATAAAATCCCTCCTGGCCAGAGGTACAGAATCACTTATGTGTAAGGAGTTAATCAGTTCAATGAACCTAGTTGGCACCTGACCAGAAGGACCAATGGAGAAAGAAGATACTTTCAAATCTGAGGGGATTCGGGGGCGGGGGGGAGGAAAGGTTTTGCTTGTGCTCTCTTTGTTTATTCTCTCTTGGGACAGAGAGAGAGACCAAACAGGTAAATCAGCTGCTAAAAAGATACCTGAAATTATATATATTATATAATATTTCAGAAATTGTAAGAAAAGGCAAGGAAATGCATTAGATTATCTTATGTTTTAGCTTGTGAATTTTCCCTATGCTAAGAGGTAGTTTTGTTCCTGATTTTTGTAACTGTGCAGTTGAGTCCAGAGGGTAGTCCTCTGTGTTTTAAATCTATTATTACCCTGTAAAGTTACCTACTATTGTGATTCTTTTACTTTTTTCTTTATAATAAAGTTATTCTTTTAAGAACCTGATTGATTTTTAGTGTCCAAAAAACCAAAAGGTTTGGTCTGTGCTCAATTTCTTAACCTATTGGTTAGTATATTATTCTCAAGCCTCCCCAGGAAAGGGGGTGAAGGGGCTTGTCATAACAGATAGTTAAGGGTTAATGCCTCTTTTACCTGTAAAGAGTTAAGAAGTTCACCTAGCCTAGCTGACACCTGACCAGAGGAACCAGTGAGGGGACAGGATGTTTCAAAAGGAAGGAGGGAAGTTCCCTTTGTCTTGGTCAGTTTCAGTTTTGGCCAGAGTGAAAAAGATCAAGGAATCAGCCTCTTAAACGAGTAGTGAGTATTAAAGAAAGAAAGAAATAGGTTTATGTTTATTTTATTTTGTAACTTGTCTTTGTGCAATGAAGGGAATTATCAAATTGGGTATTCCTGTGTGTACTAAGGTTTTTGCCCAGGGGAACATCCTGTGTTTTGAATCTGTTGTCTGTGAGATCAGCTTGTATGCTGTCTCCCAGAGGTTTTTTCTTTTACCTTTCTTTTCTTTAATTAAAAGCCTTCTTTTTAAGAACCTGATTGATTTATCCTTGTTTTTAGATCCAAGGGGATTGGATCTGGACTCACCAGGGATAGGTGGGGCGAAAAAAAGAGGGGGATGAGTACTTCTTCCTTGTTTTAAGATCCAAGGGGTTTGGATCGGTGTTCACCAGGGAATTGGTGGAGGAGTCTCTCAAGGCTACCCAGGGAGGGGAAGGTTTTTGGGGGGAAAACAGAGTTTTCCGAATGACTCAAATATTTGGATGGTGGCAGCATATTGATCTAAGCTGGTAATTAAGCTTGGGGGTTCACATGCAGGTCCCCACATCTATACTCTAAGGTTCAGAGTGGGGGTGGGACCTATGACAGGGCTTCAGGGGATATTTTGGGAAAATAGGGACTCCAAGTGATCCTTTTCCTGAATCTTTGTCTAAATCACTTGGTGATGGAAGCAATACCATCCAAGGACAAGGAAAGGACTTGTGCCTTGGGGAAATTTTTAATCTAAGCTGGTATTTATAAGATGAGGAGATCTTTCATGCAGGTCCCCACATCTGTACCCCACAGTTCAGAGTGGGGAGGGAACCCTGACAGATGCAAATAATTCATTTAGTTTCTCCGCAATGGCCTTAACTTCCTTGAGTGCTCCTTTATTTTCTGCTTGAGTCTGAAGAAAGCCTGAAACAAAGGCTCTGGGAGCAGGGTTTGAACTCCCAGGCCCACTGCTTTGGCAGACTCCACCAACCCCACCCCAGCAGGCTGCTCTCTGCGCAGGGGGCAGGGAAGAGCACAGCAGTCCCAACCCCCTCACCCGAGCAGACACACCTTGGCTGGGGAAGTAAGGACTGGAGGGGCATGACTGCCCCCTGCCTTTCTGTGGGCACCTACCTAATCCCAGGGAGTTGGGAGACAGTCACCTGCTCCTCTTCTGGGACAGAGCAGGGGTCCCATGCCATTGTTCCAGCCTCTCTTTGAAGCCCCCAAACCCCTGAATAGAGCCCTGAGAGTCAACAGAGCTTTATGGGACTAAATGTGCCTCTTACCATAGGCTCCTGGGAACAGCCCAGGTCAAAGCTGTGACTCCTAGAGGGACCAGCACCAGCTGCTGAAGAGGGAAGAACAGGGACCGCCCCCAGTGCACAATTCTTCACTGATCTCCATGTCAGGGAGTTTCCCTGTGAGTTAATGGCTGGCTGGAGACCTGCACCATAGTGGTTTAATTCATTCTCTGATCTAATGTAACCACAAAGGCTTTCATGATACATGCCAATTTCTCACCCTACTGGTCATTTTGTCTCAGCAAAACCTTGTTGAAATGAGTTGCCCAGGTTAGCTGTGTGCTGGTTGGCAGTGGGCAGAGGCCACCCTGGAAATACCCTTCAGAAAAGGGGCTGGGCCAGGCAGAGGAAGGAGAGTGGGGAAAGAAGGAAGTGGTGGCCAGGGCTTGCCTATGGGGAGAAGGAGGATACAATGGGCAGGCTTTTGGAGCCGGGGTGGGGGGCTGTTCCCTGGGGCTGGGGCCGTATCAGTGAAGTGGGGCTGAGCAGAGGAGAGGACTGGTGGTCAGAAGAGGTTACTGGTGGGCAGAGGGGTTAAGCAGGGATCTGAGTCAGGAACTCTGGGTGAGGGAATTGACTCTCGGACATGGGAGACGGGAATCTCAAAGAACAGAGGCTGACAGGGTCTGTGGGGTGGGGATTGTGAGAGTGGTGGGAGAAGATTATGGGCTGTGGGTGTTTGCTTGGGAGTCTGGGCTAGTTGAGGGAGAGGTAGGGAAACATTCAGAATCTAGGACAGTGGCCCTCAACACGGTGCCTGTAAGAGCCCTGGTGACCGCCGGGGCATCTATGTGCACCCGCGTACTGTCTGGCGGACAAGCAACCGCCAAAATGTCGTGGAGAAGCAGCATCATCCAGAGGCGTCGCTGCCAAAACGCCACTGATTTTCGGTGGCATTTTGGCGGTGACGCCTCTGGATGACGCTGCTTGTCATTGGCATTTTGGCAGCGATGCCTATTGATGTTGCTGCTTCTCGGTGGCATTTCAGCGGATGCTTGTCCACCAGCCACGGTCCTCGGTGGCTTGTCGTCCAGCGCCCGCCACACAAAAAAGGTTGGGAACCACTGGTCTAGGGTAAGATGGGTTCAGTGGGTGAATCATGGATCATCTCTAAATAAATGTTTCTTTATAAAATTTTCATCCAGTCTCAATTATTATCCCTCAGATTTTGGTAAAGTGAGGCACAGAGAGTTGAGGTAACATAGCTGCATAGCTGGGCTTCGATCACAGGCATTCTTAGCATCTTGATCTCCTTTCTCTAGTCGCCCGGCTATCCTGGTTATCATTATAGGCTGGGATTCTCAAGGGCATCTAAGGGAGTTAGGAGCCCAAGATGTACACGCCTTACTGCCATAGGCTCTGTTTCAAATACCAGGCACCGTTTTCTGCAATTCAGCAGAAGCCCAGGCCTTGGAAGTTAATAAGAGACACAGGGCCAGGATTACAAAGGAGTTTAGGCACTTAAAGAAGGAAATAGCTGCCTATTGGGATTTACAATAGCATGTAAGCAGGTTAAGCACCTCACTCCCACTGAATGACCATGGGACTTAGACACCTAGCTCATTTAGGAGCATTGATCCCCGTAGGTGCCTGTCTCCATCTTTGTAATCCTGGCCCACAGATAACACAGAAGCTGGGCTGGAATCAGGGAACGCTGGGGGAGATCATGGGCCCCGTGTTATGTGGGGTTCAGACATGAGGGACAGAATGGCTCTTTTGGCTTTATCACCTAGGCACCTATGCACTTGCCTGTGGGCCTGTGCTGCTGATTATAATATAATATAATAATCGGATACTTAATGTTTGGAATGTTTTCACCCTTCAGGAAAATTTTGACTTTTCACTGAAAACCAAAAATCCATCCCCTCCACCCCCCAATTTTTGTCAAATGAAAACTTTCTGCTGAATTTTTTTTATCACAAAACCAAAAATTTTGGGTTTTGAGTTTTCAGTTACTTTAGAAACCAATCACAAACTGTTTGGAGAAAAGCAGGAGCTCACTGGGAGTAGAACTGAGAGCTCCTCTCCTAGCTCCACACTGCTGCCAGCTGAGTGTAAATGGTGGTGCAGAACTTACACAGAGTAAGACATGGGACCATGTTTCCAAAGGTATTTAGGTGCCTAGTGGGATTTTCAGAAGCACCTAGGAGCTCACAACTCATTGATTTCAAGGGGTGTTGAGGTTCCAGATGCTTTTGAGAATCCCACTAGGTACCTCAATACCGTTAAAAATCTGCCCCACAGCCCCTCTCAGAAAGCCCTTACAGTCCTAGTAGACAGAGCACAGAAAAGGAGGGAGGGGAAACAGAGGCAGAAAGAGGGGAAATGTCTCTGCCAGTGACTTGCTGTGTGACCTCAGGCCAATCAAGAGTAGAGCCAAAGTGTCCTGACAACCCCTCCACCACACAGTGCAGAGTAAACGATACAACGTAGCATGACAGAGGGATGCTGCTGGTCCATTGTTACACACAGGCTGAAGTGCAGCTGGGAGTTGGTGCCATAAATCAGTTTGGAACAGGCAACAGGCTGTCTAGGCACAGAGCTTAGGGTAGAAAATTAGCAGATGAGCTGCTACTTATGATGCTGGGTGAGTCTACATTATATTGCCCTGTCAAGTGGGAATCAGGCTGTGTTGGCATTTTCATCTATCCATTTCATAGTCAAGCTGTGAGCTTGGTGATGGTTGCAACACAGGGACCTTATTTGGAAGAATTGTTGGGTTTGGATTGTACTTTCTTCCATCCTCCATAGTGCATTTTCTCAAGCCACATATTGGGCCAAATCTTCAGATGGGGTAAAGTAACGAAGCTCTATTGACCCAATATGTCAAAAGGAGTTGACCCAATTTACACTAGTGTGATAATGTAATGGACTGATTGTCATAATGGGACTGACTGATTGTCAGAGATGAGGAACATTCCCTCTGTTGCTCTAATTCTGGCCATTGTCTTTCTCATTCCCACTACAGCAAGCACACCTGTGTGGTGAGGAAGAAAATGTCCAACCGAACCGTGGTGACTGAATTCCTTCTCCTGGGATTCTCTGATGTTCGGGAGCTGCAGATTTTACACTTTGTGGGGTTTCTAGTGCTTTACCTGGCATCCCTGCTGGGGAACCTTCTCATCATCACAGCCATAGCGCTCGACCACCATCTTCACACCCCCATGTACTTCTTCCTGATTAATCTCTCCATCCTAGACCTCGGCTCCATCTCTGTCACCATCCCCAAATCGATGGCCAACTCCCTCATGAACACCAGATCGATTTCTTATTATGGATGTGTCGCCCAAGTCTTTCTCATCTTCTTCTTTGCTTCAGCAGATTTTGCCCTACTGACCATCATGGCATATGACCGATACGTCGCCATCTGCCAACCACTGCACTATGAGACAGTGATGAACAGGAGAGCTTGTGTCCAAATGGCAGCCAGTGCCTGGATCAGTGTTATTCTCTACTCTGCAGTGCACACTGGAAACACATTTGTAATATCCTTCTGTGGAGGCAACGTGGTGGATCAGTTCTTCTGTGAAATCCCCCAGCTCCTCAAGCTCGCCTGCTCTGACTCAGACCTCAGTGAAGTCGGGTTACTCATATTTAGTGTGTGCTTAGGCTCAAGCTGCTTTGTTTTCATAATTGTGTCATATGTTCAGATCTTCACCACAGTACTGAGAATCCCCTCTGAGCAAGGCCGGTATAAAGCCTTCTCCACCTGCCTCCCTCACCTCATTGTGGTCTCCTTGTTTATTTGCACTGGGACCTTTGCCTACTTGAAACCCGCCTCCAGCTCTCCATCAGTTCAAAATCTCTTGGTGGCTGTTCTCTATTCTGTGTTGCCACCAATGATAAATCCAATCATCTACAGCATGAGAAACAAGGAGCTCAAAGGTGCACTGAGTAAACTTATAGGTTGGAGGTTATTCTCTAAGAATAAAGTGTCCTTATTTCTCCTTCAGTAACAATTTCATTCTGTGTTTCTTTATAAATATAATCATCTGACAACATTATTGCCTCCATGAGAAAGTACTGTAAAATCTGTTTATGCAGAATTGGGTATTTACACTAGGAAAAATCCAGACAAACATGGCTCAAGAAAAAAGGAGTTATCATAGGTTTGCACCAATGTAAATAAGATTGGAATCTATCTATCATATACTGCTACTCATCACCATACTATCTGAACCCCTTGCCCATAAAATCAGTAGCCATAGCAAAGTCCCTAGTGAGGTCTCTGGCTCTTCTTATTTTTTTGAGATAAAAACTTGGATTGAGGAATCAGTGCATTTTGCTTAACTGGTTGGTTTGTTTCTTTGTTGCAGGAGGTTGTGGAGGTGGGAAGGCATGGGGAGATGGTGAGGATTTGGTTAGACAGGATTTTCAATGTTTGTCTGTCTTGGAAGTGCCAATATATCATCTCTCTGATGGAGTTTTCTGAGTGAGCTGAAGGTTTGCTCCCCCTCAGTGATAAAAGGGTACAAAAGAGGTTTCTGCGTGGCTGAGTTCCTCCAGAAATGGTTATGCGTATACTCTTGAGGTATGATTGTATTATTAATGATATGTTAGAAAAATAACAATCTTGGTTAGAAGAGGAGTACTTGTGACACATTAGAGACTAACAAATTTATTGGAGCATAAGCTTTCGTGGGCTACAGACCACTTCATCGGATGCACAGCCTGGAACATACTGCAAGAAGATATTTATACATACAGAGAACATGATAAGGGGGAAGTAGCCATAGCAACTTTAAGAGTCCAATCAATTGAGATGAGCTATCATCAGCAGGAGAAAAAAAGGTTGATGGTGGGATGGAAATTGTTAAAATCATGCAGGAATTCTTCGAGGGACAATCTCTATGCAAAAGAATAAATGGAAACAAATCTGACATCAGGAATCATAACATTCAAAAACCAGTAGGAGAACACTTCAAACTCTCTAATCACTCAGTGACAGACATGAAGGTGGCAATTTTACAACAAAAAACCTTAAAAAACAGACTCTAAAGAGAGACTGCTGAACTTGAATTAATATGCAAATTAGATACAATTAACTTAGGTTTGAACAGAGACTGGGAATGCTTGGGCCATTACACTAATTGAATCTCTTTCCCCATGTTAAGTATCCTCACGACTTCTATGGGTCATCTCGATTATCACTTTAAAAGATTTTTTTCTCTAAGGTGCCACAAGTACTCCTTTTTGCGGATACAGACTAACACAGCTGCTACTCTGAAATCTCAGTTAGGTATCTTTTCTATTGTTTTTACGTAAACAAATATGTAAAAACTGTCATTCTTGCTATGGTGGAAAGGGTATTTTGAAGAGAAACTTTCCCCTGAGTTTCCTAAAGAAAATCTGACTCAGAATAATGAGGTCAAATTTGTATTCAATGGAAGCCATTAGAGTTTAGCCCATCACTTCAAGGAGCTCAGGATTTGTCCAATAGCCTCTATACACAAGGATTCAAATTTGGCTGACAGCACCCTGGAGAAAGTGAGTGTGACAGAGAGAAAAGGGTCAGATTTCCCAACTCAGCTAGACCAGCACCAATGCAGAGTAGACCTAAAAACATTACAAGTTTACTACTAATGAGGTTCTGGCCCAAAGTCACTGGGCAGCACTCAGTAGGGACATGAACATGAGTGTAAGTTTCTTGTCTGGTGTCGTTTTGTTCTAACCTTGATGTAAGTGGAAAAGTGTCATCCTTGCACTGATCTGGTGTTCCATAAACCAGCCCATGTAGATTTATTTACATCCAAACTGAGAATGGATCTCTGAAGTTGGCCTGCTATTAGTATTAAAATATCATCTTTGTGCATGGTTTGTGTACACTACATATATGAGAGACAAAAGGAGAGTATGTGATTAGATAGAGAGACAGACAAACAGGACTATTCCTCGTCCTACCACACAACTTCATTTAGTCATAATGATAGATTTCTATTTAATTGTGAATTATGTTAGCTAGCTATCTAGGTAGATAATGAACTTATTGTGCAAATTATTGTGTTTCTTTTCCTGTTAATGATTGTCTATGTCCAGATCATGATTTTCTTATAAGCACTCCTTATTAAACATTATTTAACAAAGATTTTTATGTCTATGTCTTACTCTGTCATTTACAAACAGTTCATCCTAAAATACTTGGTGTTTGAATTTTGAGCTGTTTTGACTGGATACATTTTTAACATGCTCTCTTTTGCTTCTCTGAACAAATGGAAGCATCACACTTGGGATCCTTAAAAATGGGAATGATCTCCTGGTCAGTGAAAAGGGAAGAAGTCTAGTTTGGTTAAGGTGAATTGTATGGATTGTGAATAGGGAATAAGGAGGAGGGAAGGTCTGTAATTGTTGTCAAGTGCAGAAGACTATGGGTGGTGAAGGGCAAAGAGGTCTATGGCTGATTCTGCTGGAGAATGTTTTGGAAGGTGACTGGAGGATAATATTATCATTAGTAGAGGGCAGAGGAGTCTACGGTTGGTGAAGGACAGATTTGTCTGGTTAGTGGAGGACAGAGGAGTCTATGGGTGGTTGAAGGAGGAGAATGTTCTAGCTGACTGATAGGGAAAAATTTGCCATTGGTTAATGGTGAAAAATTACAATTGGTTAATGGGAGAGTTTAATGCTGAAGGAAGGAGAAAGTTACCCAGGATGAATGGGTGAAGATTTGGTGGACCAAGTCAGTGTATTTTGCATATATTCTTACAATACTGGGCAGAGGTCTAGCGTTTGGACTTTCTTACCAGTCCAAATGAACAAATAACACAAATATTGCTGTCACTTGATTTTATGGCATTTCACATCTGAAAACTTGCAAAGATTCTCCAGACTTGGAGTTGTGGGTCTTGCAAGGAACAGCACAATTCAGCTCTTATGTAAACTGTCAGGGCAATGTAACCTACATTAAGGCTGTACCCTCTGATACCAGGGGTGGATTTGGCTCACTGCGTGTTACAGCACCAGTAGTATCCTGTTTCAATAGAGGGGGGAGTCATTCTTCCACTCTTGCTGGCTTCTTTCAGTAATTAGGATTCTGGGACCTGGTGCGTCAGTGACTTTAGACATCACACTGATGAATGGAGTAGAGAGAGAGATCATCATTGACAAGCACTTGCATAGAGAAAGGATCCAATGCCCCGTCCATGTCATCAGTGTTAGGGGTATTCTGATGTAAGGCTCCCACAATCATTCCATTTGAAGCTGTTCCACTCTGGATAAATAATTGTTAGTTTTTTCTGATTTCTTTATGGTGGCCTGTATGAAATGCACTGGGTATCTTTGTCCAGTTCCCAGAAGATGTCTCCCCATCACACTAATGGCCATAATTTGCACCCTTGTGGTCCATTATTAAGGAAGCATGCAGGGATATGGAAAAGAGAATCTCCTTTTATGTACAGAAAGGGTCCTTCCAGGGCAGGGTAGAGGGGGAAGATTCCACAGCTGCCACTTGGGCTTCTGTGTGCTCTGTTTTGTTCTATGACTGGAGGAGTGTTAACAGGACACTTCATCTTGAATAGTCTCTTGGAATATGTGTGAACTACTTATGCTAAACTATGTTTTCTACCTCATATTTAGCTGTGGATCTCCTGGGTTTGTGGGGAGAGGAGGCTGTGGGTCTGTGGCTGGGTCTGTGGGGAGAAATCACTCCCCTCACCATTGTTTTCCCCAGGAATTGAAATGGGGGGGTGGTGGTTTGTTATATTCAGGGGAGTGAGGGCAAACAAAGGTTGAGACTGTGAGTGCAAAGGTGGGCTGTATGCCAACATATTTGTAACCCTTCTGCCTCTTTGAGTTGGCAGCAACAAGGGCCAGGTTCAGCATCTAGGGGTTCCATTTCAATAGCGCAATGAAAAACCGGCTTGAGCCCCCACCCAGTGACCTGGGACAATTACATACTACTCCCTGGGTGCCTCTAGGAGGCAATACTTCCCCTCTCGCAAGCACGGAGTCTGAGTGTAGCAAAATCCATTTAATAAAGGAGGGAAACAATGCGGCATTACGTTGGGGAAACACCACAGACAGGATTAATAACACAAACCATGAGCAAAAGACCCACCTCCCAGTAAGTTTGGCAATGTCCTTTTCCCCTCAGGGTCTTAAGTCCAAATCACTCCAAAGTCCAACAACCCCAAAGTCTCTGTCCCTGGTCAGTGCCGCCCCAGAGTTCAAAAGTTCATCTGCAGAGTTTTACCCCGCCAGCCTGGGTGGAATGGGGGGGCACACAGGGTGTTAAGGGGCACCTTATGTGGGCCAAGGCCAACTGCCCCACCTCTCCACGGAGGTCTGCTGCAGCCGTCACCACAAACGGCTCTGCTCCATCAGCTGCTCCGCTCCGCTCCTCCACAGAACAGCAAGTGGAGCAGAGCAGTTTGCGGAAACTGCTCCGCTCTCCTCCACTTGCTGTTCCGTGGGCCACTCCAACCAACCCACAAGCTGCTCAGCTCCACCAGCTGTCCCCACAAACTGCTCTGTTCCACTCCAACCGTTCTGCAAACTGCTCTGCTCACCACTTAGCAATATATCTTCAGGCTCCCCCACTAGTTAACACAGCACTCAGTGATCTCAGCTCAGTAATTTTAGCTCTTTTAGTGGTTGCACTGTTGGCCCAAAATGAATTCAACTCAGCAGGCTCTAGCTAGACTCCTAGTGGAATCAAAATTAGCTCTGCTATTCAACAATGAAGAGGGAGAGGAATATGTGGAACTGGTGTGCCAGGCCCTCAAAAGGGGTCCATACCTGTCCCCAGCCTCTCTCAATTCACTGGGTTTTGGAACCCATCTCCCTTGTCTAGCGAGTGATACTTAGTTGATGCTGAGACCCTCTGTCATAAAACAGTCTCATAGTCCTTCATTCACATAATCAGGGTAACAACACTTTATTCCTTCTACCCCAATAACTGAGAAATTGGGGATCCCACAGCCGTGAAAGTGACCATTTTGGGCTGCCGTGGGCTCATGCTAGGTGGAGTGGGTGTGCCTATGCAAACAAGATCAGCCCCCTAAGTTCTTTTCCACACTCGCCATAATTAACCACCAGATGTCAGGGTAGAGCTCATCCTGACTCTGCTTATATATTAAAAACTGAAAAATGTTTCATGACCATTTTATTAGATTTAACTCATATTTTAAAATCATCATAAAATTAAAGTTGGCTACTCAAGCCTACTAGGAAGCACAACATCTACATCCATCCTGGCTTCTTGCACTCTTTGGTGTCTTCTGGTGTGTCTGTTACTTCTAGTCCTTCATGACATGCTGATGATCAGGCAGAAGGCAACTTCTTTTAGAAAACAAAATTCTATTTAATGAGGAAAAAGAGCACTCGACTGTAGCTGTTGTGATTGGGAATAGAAAGAGATGAATTCCTACATCTTTCATCCCAGGGAACACAGCACAAAAATTGGGTCAAACCACTAGTGATGATGAAGAAGTCAAAGTTAAATCTTCATTCATTCGTCATATGATATTGGACTCTGTGTTCAAATTCTCTGTTCTGTCCTGATCACCTGGCAACTCCATTGCTGGTAGTGCCTCACTCCACTCAGTGTTTTATAAGACAGACATCTCTAAAAATGACATGAAGGTTGATAAAATGCAGAAATCGTTATTGTAGATTTGTAAGAATTAAGCCTGTGTACTTTTTCAGCTGGTTTAGCAAACACTTCTTGTCCTTTTCACTTAAGGAGTCAATATAAGTACCTTAATTAGTCAACTTCTGAACTGAGTCTTTGCTTCTTCTAGTACATTTTCAGTGGATAACTTTCTGATTGATTCAAGGGTTGCTTCTGTTGCTGGACAAAGATCTTCTACTGTTGCAGCAGATGCCTGGATGGCATTGTATAATGACCCAAGTGGTTTTAACAGTAGACTTACAAGAGCGAGAATGGCAATAGTCTTCTCTGAACGTAGTAGCAAAAGTAGTCCACCAGCCTCACTACTTAGATCCATCTCATCTTGGTGGATACTTTCCAAAGCCAGTAATAACAGTTGCAGTAATTTTAAGACAACAGCCAAGGATCGCTCATGAGAAAGCCAGCAGGTTTTCCCAGGTTGGACTAATTTGAACTTCAATCCCAGTGTATCTTCTAGTTGTTTCCAAGAGGTTCAGTCCTTTTGGACTCTTGCTGAAAAAAAAGGGTATAAAAGCCATTATATTTATGGCTTTTTAATGTCTTTTGAAGATTCTGGAGCTTGTACTAGCACTTGCTGGAGTAGATGGCCTCTGCAGTGCGTATAGGAGAGATTAGGGTTACATTTTTCTCTGAGCAAAGCTTGTACTTCACTATGTCTTCCAGAGATGTTTGTAGCTGCATCAAATGCACAAGCAACCATCTGTTTGGGGTTCAAATTACACACATTTAACTCTTCTAAGATGTCACAGATGCAGCTGATGTGTCTTCTTTAACTTGAACATCTAGAATGCATCTACTGGCCTACCGCAGACATCAATGACATACGAGATGACTTAATACTTGATACTTAATACTTGATGTCTATTTGCACTGGTGCATTCATCACCCATGTATGCACATATTTTGAATTTGGTGAGAGAGTTCTTCGCTTTTTCAACGGCTGAGTCTTTCACTGTTGCACCACTTTCTTCTAGAGAGTAAGCTGAGTTTTTTCAGAAAGATAGTGAGCACTCTTTTTTGCCATTCTTGTTCAAAACCAGTGTCCAAGTTCAGGATTAACAAGTGACAATGCACTTAACATTGGCCTCTGGTTTGTAATGTGTAGTAGGATGCGACAGCCATGTTGGTTCACATAAACTTGAGTTGTGTCTCCAGCATTCTTAACAGCCTCAGTAAGTTCTTATAAAATTGGATTTGACAGTGGCTGCCTTATACGGCTTTCTGCATGTTAATGCAGTCCAGAGGGATGGTGTTTTCTAGCCTTTTCATATAAGTTGCCAGTATTGGTTTAGCTGATCAGTCTGGCAAACCAAGCTCCTCCACTTTTACTATATAAAGGGTATGGAACAGCTGCCGTATGAGGCGATATTAATAAGACTGGGACTTTTCAGCTTGGAAAAGAGACGACTAATAGGCGATATGATAGAGGCTTATAAAACCTTGACTGGTGTGTAGAAAATCAATAAGGAAGTGTTATTTACACCTTCACTTAACACAGGAACCAGGGGCCACCCAATGAAATTAATAGACAGCAGGTTTAAAACAAACAAAAGGAAATATTTTTTCACACAACACACAGTCATCCATGGAACTAATTGCCAGGAATGTTGTGGAGGCCAAAATTATAAAAGGGTTTAAAAAAGAACTGGATGAGTTCATGGAGGTTAGGTCCATCAGTGACTTTTATCCAGGGTGGGCAGGGATGCAAAACCATGCTCTGGGTGTCCCTAGTCTCTGTTTGCCAGAAGCTGGGAGTGGATAACAGGGGATGTATCAGTCCCTGATTCCCTATTCTGTTCATTCCCTCTGAAGCAACTGGAATAGTCACTGTAGGAAGACAGGATACTGGGATAGATGGACCATTGGTCTGACCCAATATGGCCATTCTTACATAAAAATAATTATAAGAATAAAATGTTTAGTACAGAAACTCACCAAGATAATGACCTCTTGAGAAAGCGATGTTGTGAGATAACGACCTTGGCAAATAATGCATTTTAAAAATCTTGGCCTTTTCTATCTATCTATCTATCTATCTATCTATCTATCTATCTATCTATCTATCTATCTATCTATCTATCTATCTATCTATCTATCTAAGTTTCCCAGTCACAAATCTAGCATTCTGGAGTGAAGTCACTAAAACACAGTCCAAAGCTCTGGCCACTTTGTTTGTCATGTCACTATTCTCTCTACCGCTCTCTCCTCAATTGCCCTGCACTGTCACCTTCTGCTGCCACCTGCCACTGTGATCTCTGCAAGTTGGTCTCTCGAGGTTCCACCCAGCTCTCAATGATTTCAGCTCTCAGTGGGGGAATCTTGCTGCCAGATCTAATGCAGCCAAGGGCGCTGAGGGAATTGGCTGATGTGATGGCAGAGGTATTAGCCATTATCTTTGAAAATTCATGGAAATCGGGGGAGGTCCAGAACCATTGGAAAAAGGCAAATATAGTGCCCATATTTTAAAAAGTGAAGAAAGAGAACCCGGGGAACTACAGATCGGTCAGCTTCACTTCAGTCCCTGGCAAAATCATGGAGCAGGTCCTCAAGAAATCCATTTTGAAGCACTGGGAGGAGAGGAAGGTGATCAGGTACAGTCATCACGGATTCACCAAGGGCAAATGAACCTGATTGCCTTCTATGATGAGATAACTGGCTCTGTGGATATGGGGAAAGCAGTGGACATGATATATCTTTACTTTAGCAAAGTTTTTTGTATGGTATCCCACATTATTCTTGCCAGCAAGTTAAAAAAAAGTATGGATTGGATGAATGGACTATAAGGTGCATAGAAAGCTGGCTAGATTGTCGGGCTCAATGGGTAGTGATCAATGGCTTGATGTCTAGTTGGCAGCTGGTATCAAGCACAGTGCCCCAGTGGTCAGGCCTGGGGCCAGTTTTGTTCAACATCTTTATTAATGATCTGGATAATGGGATGAATTGTACCCTCAGCAAGTTTGCAGATGACAGTAAGCTGAGGGGAGAGGTAAATACACTGGAGGGTAGGGATAGGATCCAGAGTGACCTAGACAAATTGGAGGATTGGGTGAAAAGAAATCTGATGAATTTCAACAAGGACAAGTGCAGAGTTCTGCACTTAGGAAGGAAGAATTCCATGCACCGCTACAAGCTGGGGAGTGACTGGCTAAGCAGCAGTTCTGCAGAAAAGGACCTGGGTATTACAGTGGATGAGAAGCTGGATATGAGTCCGCAGTATGCCCTTATTGCCAAGAAGGCCAATGACATATTGGGCTTTATTAGTAGGAACATTGCCAGCAGATTGAGGAAAGTTATTATTCCCGTCTATTTGGCATTGGTGAGGCCATATCTGTAGTATTGCATCCAGTTTTGGTCCCCCCACTACAGAAAGGATGCAGACAAATTGGAGTTCAGCTGAGGGCAACAAAAATGATTAGGGGGCTGTTGCACATGACTTACAAGGAGAGGCTGAGGAAACTGTGGTTATTTAGTCTGCAGAACAGAAGAGTGAGGGGGGATTTGATAGCAGTCTTCAGTTACCTGAAGTCAGATTCTATAAAGGATGGAGCTAGCTGTTCTCAGTGGTGGCAGATGACTGAACAAGAAGCAATGCTCTCAAGTTGCAGTGAGGGAGGTCTAGGTTGGATATTAGGAAAAACTGGGAGGGTGATGAAGCACTGGAATGGATTACCTAGGGAGGTGGTGGAATCTCCATCCTTAGAGGTTTTCAAGGCCTGGCTTGACAAAGCACTGGCTGGGATGATTTAGTTCATGTCAGTCCTGCTTTGAGCAGGGGATTGAACTAGATGACCTCCTGAGGTCTCTTCCAATCCTAATATTCTATGATTCTAGAACAGGCTGGGCTTTTTCCATAGAAACAGTATCTCACAGCAGGAATAAGCATTTAGACCTAATTATCAGTGATTTCAGCTCTAGCAGTCATGTAACAAACCAGAAGACTCTCTATGGAGCCTAATCAGCTCTATCTCTAAACAGAAGAGAGGGGCAGGTCAAATAGTGCCTGTGACTCTTAGGCAGAGCCCACACCACCAAGCAAAACACCTGTGCCCCCACTCTCTCTCTCTCTTCACTAGAATATGGCATCCAAACCTCCTGCTTAGGGAGTGCAGTTCAGTTGAGGGTGATCACTGCTTAATTTGTAATGAACTAAGTGTTGTGATACAAACAAGTCTGTTACTTTCATAACTGTTGTGACAAGCCCAGAGGTCCCAGAGCTATGACCTGCCAAGCCTGAAGGTGCCAGGGCTCAAATCTGGCAAGCCATAGCACAGATTAAGCACTGAGGGAAATCCGGTCATTGAGGCAGGCTAAGTACAGTTATAATATATGGAGATATACCTCTCTCACAGAGCTGGAAGGGACCCCAAAGAGTCATGGAGTCCAGCCCCCAGCCTTCGCTAGTAGGACCAAGTACTGATTTTGGGCCAGATATCTAAGTGACCCTCTCAAGGACTGAGCTTACAACCCTGGGTTTAGGAGGCCAATGCTAAAACCACTGAACTACCCCTCAGCTCTGCTGCCCCCTTATTCATGCAATAAGGATAACAACATTTCTTGACCCCCACATTTAATACTTTCATGATTTGTGACCCATATCACCCAAAATTGATCACTTGGACAACACAGCTGTCTGCTGGATACCTAGGCAGAGTAGGTGTCTTCGTGCAAATACAGTCTGGTCCTGAAGCCTTTACATCCATCCCTAACTCATCACTAGATGAGAGCTCATTCAGACCTGGCTTATAAATAATAATTTGAAATGATTAGGCAGGCCAATATTGCTGAAACAAATGTGCTGGCATAGTCATAAATGACAGCTGTATGAGGAGGCAAGTCTTTCTTCAGATTTTTCAAACCCATTATGCTTTCTCAGGTACAAGCTATGATTTTTTCAACAGCTGTCAGACTTCCTCAGCTCATTGGATCCTTGTGAGTGCCTGGTCCTGGGCGGGGACTTTAACAGCACCCTTGAGGAGTGGGACTGCTTGGGGACTGAGCGGTGTCCAGCTGCCATGGACATCCTTTGGGAGTGTGGAAGCAGGGAAAGCTTCAATAAGGATTTGAAGGGGATTTTAATGCATGTTAGTCAGTTAGCAAGAGTCAGGCCATACTGTAACCCTAATGACGTGAGACTTGTAGGAGCAAAGATAGTGCGAGGCGACAGGACAGGAACTGTGTACAAAGTTATTACGACCTTGCAATCACTAACCAAAATGCAGGCTTGCTTTTCTTAGGAGTGAGACAATAAGATAAGCCTTTCTGCTATGTATAAACAAAATGTATTTGTTGCTTTTTACTGTCTCCATGATTGCTAGAAATTGTCTGTAACAAAGGTATAAAGGCTTGATGTAATTGTTTACCAGTTGAGAGACCTGTCCAGGACTGGGGCGACCCTGTGTCCTATGGCACTCTCTCCCTCCATTGTAATTACTGGAGAAATAATAAAGTATTTGATTTTGCTGCACCCAAACAAAAAGCGAGAACTGAGTTTTTCTTTGACAATTTGGGGGCTCGTCCGGGATGGCAACGCCCACGGACCCACAGACGGCTACTACGGATCATTCCCCTTCGAACCCCATGGCGCCACATGAGAGGTATGAGACCTTTTGAAATCTCTATTGGGGAATCGGAGGAGGACTTTCCGTGAGGACGTCTGTCTCTGTTGGGCTCACGCCATCTGAACTTATTGACTGTGCAGCAGGATCAGATGCTCCTACAAGTCTCACGTCATTAGGGTTACAGTATGGCCTGACTCTTGCTAACTGACTAACATGCATTAAAATCCCCTTCAAATCCTTATTGAAGCTTTCCCTGCTTCCACAGGAGATTGTCGACCATCACTCCCTGGTGGTCATCTGTCATGACTACCACCCAGATGACATGTCAACATTCACCTTAATCCAGGTGGAGACTGGTTGATTGTGGCACCCCTGGTTGGATCACATTTACTATCACACTGTCAACTTCCATAGGTCCAAGCCTCCAGCATCTGGCTGGCCTGGTTGTCAGATCTGGTGACCAAGGCCAGCCTACTGGCACTTTAATAACAGCTAGCCAGAGGATGTGGCTTTCGTGGCAGTCTTCCGGGAGTGCTGGGATTTTCAAAAGCCCAGATAACTCCCTTAAGCACCTTTGACAACACCAACCTCTATCCAGGGTTATCTCAGTTGGTAAAGAACAGGACTCTTAATTTCAGAGTTGTGGGTTCAAGCTCCATGTTGGGCATTTGCTCTTGCAGCCTTAGGGTATGTCTATACTATGAATGTGGTTGATTTAATAGAAGTCGATCTTTAGAAAACAATTTTATACAGTCCGTCGCATATGTCCCCACTAAGTGCAGTAGATCTGCGGAGTGTGTCCTCAATACCAGGTCTAGCATCGACTCATGTAGTGGTGCACTGTGGGTAGCTATCCCACAGTCCCTGCTGCCCATTGTTTAGGCACCTAACTCCCATTGAATGCCTATGGGATTTGGGCACTTAGCTCACATAGGACCATTGATAAATCCCAGTCAGTGCCTGTGTCCATCTAATTAGATGCCTAAATCCATTTGTAATCTTGGTTTACAGATAACACAGATGATGGGCAGGAATCAGGGGAGACCAGGGGAGACCGTAGGCCCTGTGCTAGGCAGGGGATCAGATTAGAGGATCAGAAGGACCTTTTTGGCTTTATCACCTAGACATCTATGCACTTGCCTCTGGGCCTTTGCTGCTGAGCTGTGCAGGGCTCCAGGGAGAAAGTCCCACTAGCCCTTAAGAAATAGAAGTGAATAAATCACCTTCCTGCATCATCAGTTCTTTAATGCCAGTGTAAATCAAAGACACGGCTCATCAACAGAAAGCAACAGATCAGAGTCTAGTTCAGCCACAGAGTGAGGGGTGAAAGAACGTTCAGATACCTGGGACTTTAGCTTCTAGATTGTGGAATATAGATAGATATTGACCAAAGAACCCTCGTGCTGGAGACTGAATGCATCATATATTGGGGAAAACATCCACAAAGATCAACACAGTAAGTTTATTATTTCAATTAAATATATATGGGGATCAACATACAGGGGGAAATTAAGATGATAAATATGACTTACAATATGAACTCGTTAAGACTTTACTTTTAGTTTAATCAATTATCTATGCTGATAGGAATTTTTCCGCCTCTCAGAAAAGGTTGACTTTTCACTGAAAATGCAAAATCAATTAATTTATTTTTTAACTTTTGGCAGATGAAGACTTTCTACTGAAAACTATATTTTAATCACAAAACCAAAAATTTTTGGTTTTTTGAGTTTTCACATTTTTTACACAATAATCCCAAAATGTTTGAGAAAAGCAAACTGATTCTGAAATTTGTTGTCATTTAGCTAAAAAAACAACATCCATTATAAAAGATACAGCTAAAAATTTCCAAACAGCCTTAAACTTTAAATACGTTGGGGAACATTAATATTCTCTGATAAAGCATTAATTTCAAGTCCATTTATTCTATTGCATCTGTGTGATTTCTCTTTCAGAGGGATAGTTGCAAGAAGGTAACAATGGAATAACCAGTAACGTTGATAGCACACAGACTGTGTTTAATACAGACTAGCCTTTTTAACCCTGGGTTAGAGTTGAACCAAGCAACCAAACACCGTCTATCCTGACCCCATTCAAGGACATCATAGAATCTCAGGGTTGGAAGGGACCTAGCTCCACACTCTGCTGGCTGAGTATAAATGATGTAAATGGCTGTGCAGAACTTACACATAACAAGACACAGGGCCATGTTTCCAAAGGTATTTTGGTGCCTACTGGGATTTTCAGAAGCACCTAGGAGTTTATAACTTGTTAATTTCAAGGGGTGTTGGGGGCCTAGATGTTTTGAGAATCCCAAAAGCCCTTACAGTCCTAGTAGACAGAGCAGAGAAAGGAAGGGAAGGGAAACAGAGGCAGAAAGAGGGCAAATAACTGGCCCAAGGTCACACAGCAGGTCATTGGCAGAGACAAGAGTAGAGCCCAAGTGTCCTGACAACCCCTGCACCACACAGCACAGTGTAAACGATACAATACAGTGGTGATGGAGGGATGCTGCTAGTCTATTATTTCATGCATTTAAAATGTGTTGGCATTTTAGTCTATTTGTTTCGTGGCCAAGCTGTGAGCTTGGTGAAGGTCGCAACAGAGGGGCGCCTCTGGAAGAATAGTTGGATTTGGCTTGCATTTTGTTCCATCCTTCATACTGTAATTCAACAGGCCACATCTTGGGCCAAATCCTCAGGTGGGGTAAAGTAACGAAGCTCTATTTACTTTAAAGGAGCTGACCCAATCACACTAGTGTGATAAAGTGACTGATTGATTGTCAGAAGCGAGGAGCACTAACAACATCTAATCATTGTAAGTGATGAGTGCTGTGCACCTTTGACATTCATATAATAACATATTACAGAAAGGGCAATCAGGGCTATTCCCTCTGTTGCTCTAATTCTGACCATTATCTTTCTCATTCCCCCTACAGCCAGCACACCGTGTGCTGAGGAAGAAAATGTCCAACCAAACCGCTGTGACCGAGTTCCTTCTCATGGGATTCTCTGATGTTCGGGAGCTGCAGATTTTACACTTTGTGGTATTTCTAGTTCTTTACCTTTTATCGCTGGTGGGAAACCTTCTCATCTTCATAGCCATAGCCCTTGACCATCACCTTCACACTCCTATGTACTTCTTCCTGATGAATCTGTCCATCCTAGACCTCGGTTCTGTCTCTGTCACCATCCCCAAATCCATGGTGAACTCCCTCATGAACACCAGATGGATTTCTTATTCTGGATGTGTTGCCCAAGTCTTTCTCTTTGCCTTCTTTGCTTCAGCAGATTATGCCATACTGACTGTCATGGCATATGATCGATACGTCGCCATCTGCCAACCATTGTACTATGAGACTGTGATGAATAGGAGAGCTTGTGTCCAAATGGCAGGCAGTGCCTGGATCAGTGTTTTTCTCTACTCTGCAGTGCACACTGGAAACACGTTTGCAATATCCTTCTGTGGAGGCAACATGGTGGATCAGTTCTTCTGTGAAATTCCCCAGCTCCTCAAACTCGCCTGCTCTGGCTCAGACCTCAGGGAACTTGGGCTTCTCATCTTTAGTTTATTCTTATGCTTAAGCTGCTTTGTTTTCATAATTGTTTCATATGTTCAGATCTTCACCACAGTGCTGAGAATCCCCTCTGAGCAGGGCCAGTATAAAGCCTTCTCCACCTGCCTTCCTCACCTCATTGTGGTCTCCTTGCTTGTTGGCACTTCTACTTTTGCATACCTGAAACCCATCTTCAGCTCTCCAGCAGCTCGGAATCTCATGGTGGCAGTTCTCTATTCTGTGTTGCCACCAATGATGAATCCAATTATCTACAGCATGAGGAACAAGGAGCTCAAAAGTGCACTGAGTAAACTGATAGGTTGGAGGTTATTTATTAAGAATTAAATGTCCACATTTATCTTTTGATCATGATTTCATTCTGTGTTTCTTTAGAAATATTATTATCTGACAATATTATTGTCTCCATGAGAACATAACATGCTATCTCTTCATGCAGAATTGGGTATTGACACTAGTAAAAATCCAGACAAACTTGACTGAAGAGAAAAAAAAAGCATTATTAAAGGTACACCAATGTAAATAAGATCAGAATCTATCTATCTATCTATTAATTATAAAGTGTTACCCATCACCATACTATATGAGCACTTTGCACATAATGTCAGTAGCCATAGGAAAAGTCTCTAGTAGGGTCTCTGGCTCTTCTTATTTTGGGGGCTAAAAAGTCTGATCGAGATATCAATGCATATGTTGTTTGTTTCTCTGTTTTTTAATTTATTTTTGTTTAGCTGTGTAGCAGGGTGCTGGTGCAAAAGCACCTAATTAGCCCCTGCTCAGCCAGTCCCAATCAGGAGAAATAGATTGGGGCTGGGGAAAAGGCTGGTGCCTGGACTCTGGAACTAGCTGCACCTGTGGGCCTGCTAGTAGAAGAGCTATAAAGGCTGGCTAGCAGCCAGTGCAAAGGGGGGGATGGCCAGGGAAGGGGTAGTCTCCAGGCTGAAGGGAGACCCCCCTGTAAAGAGGAGATAGGAAGACCTGTAGGTTTGTAAATAGTATAGCTGGTGGTGGGAACTGTGTGTAAATAAAAGCCACGGGTGCTGCAGCAAGAAAAGCCTCACAGTGCTTTATTGAGGGAGCACACAGCTCAGCAGGGGGGCGGCCCAGGAAAGGACCCGGTTACAAGCTGGTTGGTTGGTGGTTTGATTTTTTGCTTGTTCCAGGTGGTTTTGGAGGTGGAAAGTCCCAGTGAGATGGTGAGTGTTTGGTTTTACAGGGTTTTCAATGTTTGTCCTCTCTTGGGAGTGCCCATATGTCATCTCTTAGAGGTTTTTCTGAGCGTTCTGAAAATTTGCTTCCCGCAATGATAAAAGGGTGCAAACGAGGTTTCTGCATGGTTGAATTCCTGCTGAAATGACTATGTATATACTGTTGGGGTATTATTATATTGTTAATGATGTGTTGGGGAACAAAGTCTCAGGGAGGCAGCTTTTAATCATTTTAACCTAAATGATTATGTAAATACTGTGTCATTGGTGCTGTGGTGGAAAGGCTGTTCTGAAGAGAAACTTTTTCAAGAGTTTCCTAAAGAAAATCTGACTTGGGATAATGAGGCCAAAATTGGATCCTGTTGAAGTCACTGGGTCTCACCCCTCACTTTTAAGAGATCAGAATTTGGCCAATGGCCAGTACACACAAGGATCCAGATTTGGCTGACAGCACCCAGGAAAAAGTGAGGGTGACAGTGATGTAAGGGTCACATTTTCCAACTCAGCTAAACCAGCATAAATGGATAATAGACTCACTGACTGAACCAGTATAATACTGATGTTGTTCTGGCCCAAAGTCCCTGGGCTACACTCAGTAGTAATAGAAACACTTATGTAAGTTAGTCGTCTGGGGTCACTTTGTTCTAACCTTGGTGTATTTCACTAGAAAGGTGAACATCCTTAGAGGTTTTTAAGGCCCGGCTTGAGAGAGCCCTGGCTGGGATGATTTAGTTGGGGATTGGTCCTGCTTTGAGTAGGGGATTGGAGTAGATGACCTCCTATTCCATCCCTCATATTTTATGATTCTATGAAAAATGCCATCACATGAATTGATTTTGTGTTCCATATACCATCCAGTGTAGATCTACTCACATCCAAGCTGAGAAAGGATCTCGGAAATTATTAGTTCTAGAATACCATCTTTGCGCATGGCTGTGAACACTACATATATGACTATCTTACACCATCACTCATCTGCAAACAACTCCTCATAAGTACTCTGTGTTGGAACTTTTAGTAGTTTTGATTGGATATATTTTTAAGATCTTTCATTTCTCTGAATAAATGGAAGTATCACACTCAGGTTCCTTAAGAACAAAGGAGCCAGTTCTCAGCAAGTGTACATGGTTCTAGCTCCACTGAAGTGAAAAGAAATCTGAGAATTTACATCAGCTAAGGATCTGCTCTGAACAAAACTCACTTCCTTTGAATATTCTGTACAAAGGCCCTGATTCCACAAGCTGCTTCAGCACATTCTTAACGTTAAACACATGAGTAGGCCCACTGAAGGTTTAAAGATAAAGCCATATTTAAGTCCCTGTTGTATATGGATTAGGATTTAAGGCTAACCCCAAATGGGTATCAGACTCTAAGACTTCCTCAGTTTCTTTGCTTTCCCAGTCAAACAAAGCCCTACAATTGATTCACTGAAATTACTCTCCCATTCTGGAGTCTAGATTATTAATGTAAAATAACAAGTTTATCTCAAAGCCAGAATCTCTGGGCCTTCTTCTCCAGACTCACCAGTCTGTTATGTCCTTCATCACCAACTTCTCCCTCCTGGAGGGCCTGCTCACCAGCATGCTCATCCCCAAGATGTTGACCAATATGGTGAGTGAGAAGAAGACCATTTCCTTCTCTAGCTGCCATGCCCAGGCCTACTTCCTCTTCCTGGTGGGCTCCATTTAGTTTTTCCTTCTTGCTGTCATGTCCTTTGACCACTATGTGGTTATCAGATGACCACTGCAATACGCCACCACTGAGAGCACTCATGTCTCCCTCTTGCATGTGGCTGTTGCATGGACATGGGGGTTCCTGGCCTTGATTCTGCCCTCTCTTGGTGGCTTGGCTTCCACATTGTGGTCTCAACTTCACTGACCATTTTTTTTCTGCTTCCTTTCACCACTCTCAAGCTCTCCTGCTTTAACACAGCCCTCTCCTGGACAGTCCAAATATATTAAGTCAGTTATCCCTTTAAGGGAATAAAATATCAGCTTATTATTTTAAATAGTTATGCAGACACTTCAATTTAAATACACTGGATTAGAAAAAACAATAAAACAAATTTATTAACTACAAAGAGATTTGAAGTGAGTACCAGTAATGGGGTATAAAAGTCAGAAATGGATACAAGAAAAATAAAGACAAAAAGCTGCCTAACTTAACAAATTTTATTAAATTCAAAGCAAAGTTTTCTCCTCACATGCTTACAGCAGTCTGACTGACCAAATCCCTTAAGTCAAGATCCGTCCCTCAGAGTCAACAGCAGCTTCCTTTGTTTCCTTGGGTGCAGTGAATGCTATGGACAGGGAGAGAGAGTGGTTTCTTGGGGTGTCTGATCCTTCTTTTTATAGTCCTGTCCCCTTTTTGAGAAGCATTTCCATCCAGGAGCAAGGCAATAGGCAGTCTATGTGGAAGGGAACTCCATGCTGTTTCTTTGCTAAAATGTAGAATTTTGCCCCTGTCCCCTTTCCTGCCAAAGCATGGCCACTTTTCAGATAACAGTATATCAGCCTTGTTGACACCTGGCTGAAGCATCGGCTTGTTCTTTGTCTTTGATAAACTGGTTTGGTCATTCCCCAGGCTTATATGGAAAAGATACTTTAGGTTATGAGATAAAAAGGCATCTTTTAAAAAGTAGTAAATAGAAAAGAGCATAAACACTACCAAATTAATTGTAAAAATATAATAAGAAAAGCCAAAGAGGAGTTTGAAGAATGGCTAGCCAAATACTCAAAAGGTAATTGTCATAAACAGATAGTTAAGGGTTAATGTCTCTTACCTGTAAAGGGTTAACAAGCTCAGTAAACCTGATGGACACCTGACCAGAGGACCAATCAAGGGACAAGATAATTTCAAATCTCTGTGGAGGGAAGTCTTTGTTTGTGTTCTTTGTTTTGGGGGCTGTTCTCTGTTTGGATCTAAGGGGGGCCAGACATGTATCCAGGCTCTCCAAGCTTCCTGAAATATTCTCTTCTATTCAGTACAGGGAGTATTAGAAGGCAGATTAGTCTTTTGATTGATTTCTGTATTTGCAAATGTGTGTTTGCTGGGACAATATTTTACCTCCTTACTGTATTTGTACTGATGGTAGTTCTTTAGGTTCATAAGCTGTATCCTGTAAACTTCCAAACCGATTTTTACACAGCTAAATTTTACCTCTTCTTTTTTTTCTTTAATTAAAAGCTTTTCTTTTAAAGAACCTGTTTGATTTTTCCCTTGTTTGAGACCCGGGGATTAGTCTGACTCACCAGGGATAGGTGGGGGGAAGAGAGAAGGGGGAAGGTGAATCCCTCTTTGTTTAGATTCAACTCCTTGAATCAAGGTAATCTCTCCCAACGACTAGGGGAGGGGGAAGAAGGTGGGGGGAATGGTTTATTTCCCTTTGTGTTAAGACCCAAGGAGTTTGGATCTGGGTTCCCCCGGGAAAGGTTTGGGGGAACAGAGAGTGTACCAGACACTAAAACCTGGCTGGTGGCAGTGGTACCAGATCTCAGCTAGGATTTAAGCTTAGAAGGATCCATGCAGGTCCCCATCTTTTGGACGCTAAAGTTCAAAGTGGGGAATAAATCTATGACAGTAATAAAATGTTTTTTAAGTACATCAGAAGCAGGAACACTACTAAACAACCAGTGGACCCACTGGACAATCGAGATACAAAAGGAGCTCTTAAAGATGATGAAGTTATTGTGGAGAAACTAAATAAATACTTTGCTTCAGTCTTCACAGCTGAGGAAGTTATGGAGATTCTCAACCCTGAGCCGACTTTTGTAGGTGACAAATCTGAGGAATTGTCACAGATTAAGGAGTCACAAGAGGATGTTTTTTAATCATTTGATAAACTTAACAGTAGCAAGTCACGGGGGCCAGATGGCATTCACCCAAGAGTTCTGAAAGAACTCAAATGTGAAGTTGCAGAACTATTAACTATGGTTTGTAACCTGTCCTTTAAATTGGCTTCTGTACCCAATGACTGGAAGATAGCTAATGTAATGCTAATATTTAAAAAGGGCTCTAGAGGTGATCCAAGCAATTTCAAATGAATAAGTCTAACATCAGTACCGGGCAATTTAGTTGAAACAATAGTAAAGAAAAAAATTATCAGACGCATAGAAGAACATAAATTGTTGGGTAAAAGTCAATATGGTTTCTGTAAAGGGAAATCATGTCTTACAAATCTATTAGAGTTCTTTGAAGGGGTCAACAAACATATGGACAAGGGGGTCCAGTGCACATAGTGTACTTAGATTTCCAGAAAGCCTTTGACAAGGTCTCTCACCAAAGGCTCTTACTTAAATTAAGTCGTCATGGGATAAGAGGGAAGGTCCTTTCATGGATTGAGAACTGGTTAAAAGACAGGGAACAAAGAGTAGGAATAAATGGTAAATTCTCAGAATGGAGACGGGTAACTAGTGGTGTTCCCCAAGGCTCTGTCCTAGGACCAATCCTATTCAATTTATTCATAAATGATCTGGAGAAAGGGGTAAAAACGGAGGTGGCAAAGTTTGCAGATGATACTAAATTGCTCAAGATACTTAAGACCAAAGCAGACCAAAGCAGACGGAGGAACGTCAAAAAGATCTCACAAAATGGGTAAATGTAAAGTAATGCACATTAGAAAAAAATAACCCCAACTATACATACAATATGATGAGGGCTAATTTAGCTACAATGAATCAGGAAAAAGACCTTAGAGTCAATGTGGATAGTTCTCTGAAGATGTCCACGCAGTGTGCAGCAGCAGTCAAAAAAGAAAACAGGATGTTAGGAATCATTAAAAGGGGGATAGAGAATAAAACTGAGAACATCTTACTGCCCATGGTACGCCCACATCTTGAATACTGTGTACAGACGTGGTCTCCTCATATCAAAAAAAGATATACTGGCATTAGAAAAAGTTCAGAGAAGGGCAACTAAAATAATTAGGGGTTTAAAATTGGTCCCATATGAGGAGAGATTAAAGAGGCTAGGACTCTTCAGCTTGGAAAAGAGGAGACTAAGGGGGGGTTATGATAGAGGTATATAAAATCATGAGTGGTGTGGAGAAAGTGAATAAGGAGAAGTTATTTACTTGTTCCCATAATAAAAGAACTAGAAGCCACCACATGAAATTAATGGGCAGAGGTTTAAAACAAATAAAGGGAAGTTCTTCACACAGCATACAGTCAAACTGTGGAACTCTTTGCCTGAGGAGGTTGTGAAGGCTAGGACTATAACAGTGTTTAAAGGGGAACTGGATAAATTCATGGAGATAAGTCCATTAATGGCTATTTGCCAGGATGGGTAAGGAATGGTGTCCTTAGCCTCTGTTTGTCAGAGAATGGAGACGGATGGCAGGAGAGAGATCACTTGAACATTACCTGTTAGGTTCACTCCCTCTGGGGCACTTGGCATTGGCCACTATCAGTAAACAGGATACTGGTCTAGATGGACCTTTGGTCTGACTCAGTACATCCATTCTTATGTTCTTATGAACTCATCTTATGTTTATAACTTCACATATAATACTGCTAGGTGCATTTTGCTGTTATATTATTGCTCAGCAAATTATGAGTTTTTAAATGATGAATCACAAGGCACAACTTGTGAAGGGTTAAAATCCATGTGCATTTTATATAACAACCTGGTATATGAATTGTGCCAGATCTTTCTCAGACCCAAAGTCCAGAGTTTGGTCAAGAGACCAGAGGCCTAGCAAATAGTGATAAGCTAAGAGAAAACTGGGGTAAACAGATAATCTTGTTTATCTGAAATGGGCCTGGTCAGCAAATTGCCAGGTGTTGGAGCTTATTCAGAGTTGCAAATTGAACAAAGGATCCCTGTTCCTATTGTGTCAGTCTCTTCAGTAGGGAACGTTCTTCCCACAATCCAACCCTGAGTTTATGAAAGGTTGGCACATGTCAGTATAAGATATGGCATCCTTTCACCTCCCTTTCCAGGGACCAATGCCTGCCTTAAGACATAAAGGGGACAATTATTATTGCCATATACTTTCACTGTTTCTTTGCTTTAACCCCTAGCAATGTACCAGTTGGACAATCAAAGGTGTTGCTCCATTTTTATGGACCCCAAATCAGAAATTAACATATATATTTTATACTAATAACATTTCATTCAAGTATTAATTAAATGTTAACTTGCTAACTTAAGACCATGGACGGAGACATTATGTAACCTTTTAACCATTGGCTAATGTGCTATCTTGCCTTGCTGCAAAACCTATCCTAGGGTGTGGAACTGCTTACCCCGTCACTTTCTCCCGCCCATGGAAAACCTATATATTCTATTGTAATTAATTGATTGACAGTGTCTTTGAGCTTAATAGGCCAGGTGACACTCCACCAGCTCTGTGTGTAATAAACTCCTATGCTTGGCCTCTACACAGTGTGGATTTATGTCCTTCAGTTTGAGGGCTCATCCGGGATTCATGTATGTGAGCTGACTGAGGATTTAAGACTGAAATCCAAAAAGAGGTATTTTTACTTTACCACCTCATTAGGTCAGGAACAGAAGTCTCTCATCCCCTTTCAGACACATCTTGTTTCCTTTTTTAATTTGCGTGAAGCACCTTAGACACATGTAGTCCAAGCAAAGGGGTTAAATAAGGGTACCACTTGGGAGGGAAGACTTGTGCAAAAAAGTCATGTACTGTTTAAACAACTAAGTGGTGTGTTACGGAGGACTTGGATAAACCACTAGCAAGCGATTGGCCACGAGTTAAGCCCAGGATTGGCTGAGTACGCAAGTGGTAGGCAGTGCAAACTAGTGCTCCATATCCTCATTGCATGTAACATTGCAAGTCCTAGGGGAGTGCCCCCCACCCAGGCATGTGACGTACATGCTTTTGAATAGCACAAAGTCTCCAACCAATAAGGCCGGCATGTGTGGGTAACTTAAGACCGCACGGTAAAAAAAAAAGAGGGGGGAGGCGTCCTCATAAAACTTAAAGCTGTGGAGAGTTGAGACCATAGCATAAAAAAGTGGGAAAAGTAACTCCTTATAAAAGGCTGACAGGTATTTGGGGGGGAAGACATAATTTCTCCTCATGGTCAGCAACCAGGGTGACTAAAAACCAATGGCATCAAAAGGAGAGGCAATAATCAGGCCTCGAAAGCACTTGGAATATAAACTTGTTAAAACTCGGCAGGCAGCAGCTAAAAAAGCAAACTACTCTGCAGCCTGACCAGAGACAGATCTGGTTACTTGGTGGAATCATCAGAAAAGTGACAAAACAGACAAAGCAGTAATAGTTATACTGGATATTCTTAACATAAAGAAGAAAAAATTGCAACTTTAAGATCTCAAAACCAAGCTCTGAAAGATAAGAGCCTGTGGTCTAAATTATGTAACTGTCTGGAAATTGGAAAAAATCCCAAAGCAAAAGAATCACCATGCCTGGGACACACCTCCAGACTGGGAGGAGGAGAGCACACTCCTGGCATTTGCCAGCCAACTGCTCCACCAATTAACTATCTGTGGGAAAACTCAGCAGCATAAAACAAAGGGGAGGAATCAGAACCCCTTCCATACATTTTTTCGCATGACAGGCCAAATTTGGGCACCCACAGAAATAATAAAGAAACACCACAAGAATTAATTGCCCCAGGGAAGCAAGTACAGCATAACGCTCCAATCAAAACACAGCTAAGAAGGTTCAGAAATGTTAATGCGGAGGGTGAACCAGTAAGGGTACTTAAAACAGAAACAACTGAAATTTACCGTCCCTTCACCCCCAGGAAAAACAGGCACTACTGTCTGATTTACCCGAACTCAACCATAATAACAAGAATACTAAGTTCTGGGACAAGCTGGATGGCCTGATTGAAAAACATGGCATCTATAGGAAGGTAGCAGCAACCACATCCTCTGAGGAAATTGTAGCAGTTCATGCAGTCAGAACCACTACCTGCTTCACTTGCAATAAGCCTGGACATCTGACACGTGACTATAAAAATAAAAATAAAATCAGAACATGCAGTAATTGTAAAAGGAGCTCGGGGAAGTAATCAACCCCAGAGCAAGTTGCATTGAATGGGCCGAAGGGTCAAACAGGAAAGATCATCTCAAAATATAGCCAAGATTGCCAGTAATAGGGTAATAATACCACAGGGGGGGGGGGAAGACCAGTAAAAAACCCATGTTCCCTTCACCCTGAAGTGTGAGCAACAGATAAAAAAAATTGTGGGCTAGTAAACATGAAGCCTATATCTGTAGAAGGACCAACTCACAAAGCCCACAGGCAGGACCCAATTAAATCAGAAGCCTTGAAGGCAGTTAAAGATATAGTCACTAATTTGAAATCTAGCGGGGTAATTAAAAAAAACACCTCCACAACTAACTCCCCAATTTAGCCCATCAGGAAGCCAGACAGGACCTAAAAATTAACTATAGACTACACCCACCTTAACTGGGTGACTCCAAAGGCACATCCTATTGTGGCAAGCCCTGCCACTATTCTTAATTTGCTCACACCAGGACACTCAGTATTTTCAGTCCTGGATGTAGCTAATGGATTTTGGAGTATTCCCCTTGCAAAAGAGAGTCAGGAGAAATTTGCATTTACAGTAGGAGACCACTGAAGGTGTTGCATATGCCAAGGTCGCTTGGAGAGCCTTGTATCCTAGTGAATGTTGCACCCACCCTGATAAGGAAATTCTGTGTACATGCCCATATAATGTTCTATCGAATCTGTCTAGGTTCAAAGTGGCCATTACTGAGAAACTGGCACACACGGAGCTGGTCCAGATGAACAGTACCTACTGGTGTGTGACTGCCCACAACCACTCCATCGAGCTAAATGGAAAGCCCTGCCCCATGAGACATCCATCCGTGTGCATGATAGTCCCCCGAAGGTCAACCTTGACTGTTGACGGGATGCAGCTGCACCGTACTCCACCAATGATGGGTAACCTAATGTGGGATCCGGAATGGCACTATGGCAGTAAGTATCTAGGGGAGGGTCTACAGGCCCTGCAGGCGAAGATCGAGGAGTTGGTGGCCGAGGCCCAGAGGCATATTGAGGAAGGCCGTATGAGGTACGCTCAGATAGGGGAAACTGTGGACCAGGCCGATGTGAAGTACTTGAAGGCAAGGAACTAGGCAGTGGAGGTTAAAGCGATAATTATGGGCGATGCCATCTCAGGTGATAAGGTCCCCTGGGGATGGATCTGGGTGCTATTTTGTTAAGTTACGTGCAGGGGCGGCTCTAGACATTTCGCCGCCCCAAGCACGGCATCATGCCACGGGGGGCACTCTGCCGGTCAATGGTCCCGCGGCTCCGGTGGACCTCCCACAGGCATGCCTGGGGACTGTCCGCAGGCACGCCTGCGGGAGGTCCACCGAAGCCACAGGACCGGCGGAGTGCCGCCCGCGGCATGCCATCCCAAGCACGCGCTTGGCATGCTGGGGCCTGGAGCCACACCTGGGGAGTGGGGAGTGTCTATCCTAACATTCCTGATAGTACTGGCACTTTACCGGCAACTCCACAGTAGGCTGGGTACATTAAAATTGGTATATTTGACCTGGCAGGTTAGGGAATCCTACGGTCAAGAGAGGGGACTGAAGGGTTAAAATCCATGTGCATTTTATATAACAACCTGATATATGGATTGTGCCATCTCTTTTCCAGACCCAAAGTCCAGAGTTTGGTCAAGAGACCAGAGGCCTAACAAATAGTAATCCACTAAGAGAAAGCTGGGGTAAACAGAAAAGCTTGCTTGCTAAGATAGGCCTGATCAGCAAATTGCCAGGTGTTGGAGCGAAGAACTTAATAATAATAATAATAATAATAATTAATAAATAATAAATAATACTTCTCTGAAGACTAAATAACTGTGTCTTATTCAGAGTTGCAGATTGAACAAAGAATCTGAAACCTGTTCCTATTGTGTTTGTTTCTTCCTTAGGGAAACATTCTTGCCACAAATCAAACCTTGAGTTTATGAAAAGTTGGCACATGTCAGTATAAGATATGGCATCCTTCCACCTCCCCTTCCCAGGGACCAATGCCTGCCTTGAAACATAAAGGAGACAATCTTTAGTGCCATATACTTTCACTGTTTCTTTGCTTTAACCTCTAGGAATGTACCTGTTGGAGAATCAAAGGAGTTGCTCCATTCCTATGGACCCCAAATCAGAATTCAACATATATATTTTATACCAAAAACATTTTATCAAAGCATTAATTAAATGTGAACTTGTTAACTTAAAACCAAGGGTGGAAACATTATGTAACCTATTAACCATTGGCTGATGTGCTATCTTGTCTTGCTGCAAAACGTATCCTGGGGTGTGGAATTGCCTACCCCGTCACTTTCTCCCGCCCATGGAAAATGTATATATTCTATTATAATCAATTGATTGGCAGTGTCTCTGAGCCTAATAAGCAAGGTGACACTCCACCAGCGCTGCGTGTAATAAACTCCTATGCTTAACCTGTACACAGTTTGAATTTATGTCCTTCATTTCTTTATGAATTTTTCACACATTCTCAATTATTATCCCTCAGATTTTGGTGAAGAGGCTCAAAGAGATGAGGTAACATAGCTGGGCTTACATCACAGGAGTTCTTAGCATCTTGACCTCCTTTCTTTAGATACCTGTCTGTCAGAGGTGAAAGGAAGCTGTTATGGTACGGTACGGTGTACCGGCAAGATGCTGTGCACCGTACAGGACCAGCTTCGTCCAGGCCAGCAATTTAAAGGGCCCAGGGCTCCCAGCAACAGCCTGAGCTCCATGCCCTTTAAATTGCCACCAGAGCCCTGCTGCCGGAGCCCCTGGTAGTGGAGGTGGCCAGGGGCCCTGGGGCTTGGGTGGTGATTTAAAGGGTCCAGGGCATCGCTGTGGTAGCGTTGGCCAGGAGCCCCGGGCCCTTTAAATCACCGCCAGAGACCCCGGCTGATGCCGCTTCCCCAGAGATTCCAGAAGCAGGACTCCAGCAGCGATTTAAAGGGCCCAGGGCTCCCCGCAGTGCCCAGAGCCCCAGGCCCTTTAAATAGCTGCCCAAGCCCCAGGGCTCCCAGATGCCTCCGTAGCTGGTAGCTCCATAGATAGATAGATAGATAATGTTCAAACAATTCTGATGCCTGCGAATCGACCACATCACAAGTGGAGTCAAATTCCACAACGACCAGCACAGAAAGTTTGCTATTTCAATTACATATTTTGGGGCTATTAATATTTAAGAACATAACTGTGAAATTACAATCTGAACTGTTAAGTCTGGTCTACATTATCATGCTAAGACAATCCGAGATACACTACTTATGTTACATAAACAATGTAACTTCAGTTGACGTAGCTTAAATCCACTTACCATGGTGTCCAGACTAAGCTATGTCAAAGGGAGACATTCTCCCCTTGACGTATCTTCCACCTATCGTTGAGTTGGATTACCGATGTCAACGGGAAAGCGCTCTCCCACTGATGTAGTTTGTCTTCACCAGACCCGGTACATCGATGCCGCTGCATCACTTAAGAACTTTGATAAATTCTACTGGGTACCTGTGTCCATCTTTAGGTGCCTAAATCCTTTTGCAATCCTGGCCCACAGAACTTACAGAAGCTGGGCTGGAGTCAAGATACCCTGCAAGAGATCCTAGGGCCTGTGTTATGCAGATATCAGACTAGAGGATTATATTTATATTTTGGCTTGAAAATCCATGAATTCGTGACATTTTGCCTCTGGGCCTCTGCTTCTGAGCTGTTTAGGCCCCAGGGAGTGAGTCCCTGCAAGCCCTTAGAAAATAGACATGGACAGACAGCCTTCTACCGCATCAGCCCTCTAATGTCAGGGAAGCTCAAAGTCAGCTACACACAGCACATCTACAGAGACATCAGGTTTCAATCTAGTTCTGTCAGTTCATTCTCAGAGTGAGGGGTGAAAGGGCTCTTACATAGCTGTGTCTTTGGCTTCTAGATACTACAGTGGTAGGGAAATGGAGATAGAAAAATAATGATTAAAGGATCCTGGTGCTGGAAGATCGAATACATCTCAAGTTGGGGAAAAATCCACAGTGAGCAGCACAGTTAATTCACTATTTCAATTAAATATAGTTGTGGTTTAAGATACAGAGTAAATGTAAGACACTAAACATAAATTATCATTTGGACCCTTTAAGGCTTTTGCCGTCAATTAAGTCAGAGAGCTAGAGCCAGTCAGAGAAAAAATCAGTGCAAAACTTTGACTTTGCATCAGATACCCAAAATCAGAAAAAAATCAGGATTTGGAAACCAATCATGTATTTGTTTTTAGCAAAATACTAGTGTAAAGTGAAAATGTTACGTTGCCAACAAAAGAAAATTGTGGTTTTCAGTTTAAAAAAACTTGTTTCAAATATAGCAGAAATTTTACCTGGACATTTTTAAAAAACAAAAATAGGCAGGAAATCTCCGACCGCCCCTAATTGGAAATTGGGCTTTAAACAAAGTTGGGAAGCATTATTCTTATATTTAATAATACATCCATTTCAAACCTGTTTCTTCTATTGCAACTGTGTTTATTTCTGTTTCAAAGGAATAGTTATGGAAAGGTAAAAAAAACCAGCACAGCAGCAAAAACAGGATAGCAACAAAGCCTGCAGATTGTGTTTTGTACACTCTAGCACCTGTAAACTGTAAACTCAGAGTCAGCTTTGCACCAGCCACCTGAAGCCTGTCTATCTCAACCCTGCCCAAGGACACAGAGGAAATGAACCCCTGCTCTAGCCCCATATCCTCTGTCCTACACTGCTGCCACCTGAACACCAAAGCTGTAAACAGGTGCACAGAACATACACATAGTAAAACACAGCCCCTCCCTAACCAAGATCATAATCCTAGTAGACAAGGCAGTGAAAGTGGGGGAGAGGAAACCGAGGCACGGAAATGGGAAGCGACTTGCCCAAGGTCACCCAGAAGGTCAGTGGCAAAGACAAGAACATAACCCAGGTCTCCTGATTGCCACTGACCTACACAGTGCAGATATGAAGGTAGAGAGGGAAACGATAAACTATAGCAGTAACAGAGGGATGCTCCTGTCCCATAATTACACAGAGACACAAGTGCAGCAGGTAACAGGGGCCATGAATCAGTCTGTAAGCAGGTAGCTGGATGTCCCTGCACAGAACTCAGTGTGGAATCATCACAGATGAGCTGGTGCTCGGGCCATTGGGTATCTCTGTGTCGTGTTTCCCTGGGAAGAGGGGATCAGGCTGTGCTTCTGGTTTAGAAGCTTACTTTCCTGTCAAGTTGTTAGCCTGCTGTTTGTCCTAAGAAGCAGGGACGGCTCCAGGCACCAGCACGCCAAGCACGTGCCTGGGGCGGCAAGCCACAGGGGGCACTCTGCCGGTCGCCGCAAGGGCGGCAGGCAGGTTGCCTTCGGCAGCATACCTGCGGAGGGTCAGCTGGTCCTGCGGCTTCCTCGGACCTCCCGCAGGCGGGCTGCTGAATCCGCAGGACCGGGGATCTCCCGCAGGCAAGCCACTGAAGAGATCCCGCCTACCGTGCTTGGAAAGGCAAAAGACCTAGAGCCGCCCCTTCTAAGAAGATATGACTAGAAGGGACCTGGGTCACTGAGTCCAATCCCCTGCTCTCACTGGCAAACCAGTCATATAATCCCCATCCTAAACTGACACAGCTCAGTGTTAACACCAGTTAGATTGTTTGTCCCCAATGGCTCCTATTGGGAGGCTGCTCTGTATCGTCCCTCCTCCGATGGGGACAAACTTTCTTCTCATTTCCAAGCTAAATTTACTCATGAACAATTTATCCCCATTACTTCTTGTGTTAACATTCTCCTTTAGCATCAATAGCTCTGCTCCCTTCTTCATGTTTATCCCCTCGATGTTTATAGAGAGTGATCATAACCCATCTCAGCCGGCATTTTGCTCAGTTAATTAGCCAAACTCTTTTAGTCTACATCTACTCAGCAAGCTAGGGCTGTGATTCACCAGCTTGCATGGACGTGCTTGTGTGCTAGCTTTGTGAGCATAAATAGCAGTGTACCTGCGGTAGCCATGCAGAATACAAACCCACCTGAACTCTGGGGCTATGTACTGTATTCAGCACAGTTTCCCCTTCTGCCAAGGCTATACTATTTTCAGACTTGTGCTAGCTACACTCGAAGTATTGCAAGTAGCGTATGTGATCTGGGAATCACTCCCCTAGCTCATAATTTAGATGTAGCCTTCTTCTTCTTTCCTAAACTAGCTCTCCATTGTCGCAATAGGATGACCATCATTCCTAAGATTGTTGGGTTTAGAGGTAGAGGATTTGTTAGGGATTTACCTGGCAGTCCTGGTGTGAAATCTCCTTGATATCATCCTTGTAGTGGTTGACCACCACCTTCACACCCCCATGTACTTCTTCTTGATGAATTTGTCCATACTAGACCTCGGCTCCATCTCCGTCACAGTCCCCAAGTCCATGGCCAACTCCCTGTTGAACACCAGGTCAATTTCTTATTCTGGGTGTGTTGCGCAAATTTTCTTCGCTGTTGTTGACTTTGCTTTTCTCACCATCATGGCATATGACCGGTACGTTGCCATCTGCCAACCACTGCACTATGAAACTATAATGAACAGGGGAGCTTGTGTCCAAATGGCAGCCAGTGCCTGGATCAGTGGAATTCCCATTTCTACTATGCAGACCGGGAACATATTTGCATTACCTTTTTGTGGTGGTAACAAAGTGGATCAGTTCTTCTGTGAAATTCCCCAACTGCTAAAGATCACTTGCAATGACGCATACCTCAGTGAAGTTGTTATTACTTCTTTTCTCTTGTTCTTAGGCTTAAGTTGCTTTGCTTTTATAATTGTGTCATATGTTCAGATCTTCAAAACTGTGCTGAGAATCCCCTCTGAGCAGGGCCGGAATAAAGCCTTCTCCACTTGCCTCCCTCACCTCACTGTGGTCTCCTTGTTAGTTTGCACTGCCACCTTTGCCTATGTGAAACCCACCTCCAGCTCAACATCAGGTCTGGATGTCATAGTGGCTGTTCTTTATTCTGTGATGCCTCCAGTTATGAATCCAGCCATCTACAGCATGAGGAACAAGGAGATAAAAGGTGCCCTGAGGAAACTAACTGAGGGGAAGTTATTCAAAAAGAATAAAATTTCCAGATTTCTCCCATGACCATGTTTTCATTCTGTGCTTCTTTAAAGATATAATCAACTGATGACATTACTGTTTCCATGGGAATGTGATGTTCAGGCTTTTTATGCAAAAATGTTGTTTTCACAGTAGTAATAATGCAGACTAAATTCACTGAAGTCAGTGGAGTTACTCTACTGTGAATTAGATGAGAATCTAGCTATCTAGCTATCTATGTATCTAAATTATGAGGGTATTTAATTCATTTCTGCATTTCCTTGTTAGAAGCGTGAGTTAGCTGAACTCGACTTTCTGGACAAGCACCAGCTGTCACTGGGAAACGTTAACTCTGTGTTAATAATGTTTTTTGCCATTTTATTTCCTAGTTTTTCAACAGAAAGGAAGCTTGTTGATTGGAGTTAGTGGTCCTTCTGGCAGTTGTAGTTGGCCATGGATATGGATGATGAGTGAAGTAAAAGGCTCTTTTAAGAATCATCACATTTTTCTAGAAAGGAGCTGTATTCTGTGCACTACTTGGTCATTCTGGGTTCCCCTCATCTTCACACCCTGAGCGGCTGCGGTTCCCCAGACCATGGCACACATCGGGAGGGGTGATTAGGGAGAGGCTTAGTTCCCCCTCCTGTCAAAAGAGAAGGAGAAAGGCCCCAAGATCACAAAAGAGGGAGAGGGAGGGGTATCCGACACCATAAATGCATCGCGAGCCCCCTGATACTGGCACACAAGGGAGGTGAATGTGGGGCTGTCAGGCGCCCTGCCCCTCATTCTAGTTCTGGATCCAGCAGCATAGGAGATAGACACACAGGTGCAGAGAGCGCTGATGGAAACACAGCTCGGTGCTGTGCTCACTTTATTGTTCACGCTGCAAAACTGGACCTAACAGGAAAGTGAGGCTTTGCACTGTGGAGGGGAGAGAACATAGAGCCCTCTGAACATTGAAAGAGACAGGACATCACGCCCCTCTGTCTCCCAGTCCCCCATCACTCACCCTCATGTCCCTCTTCCCAGTGTCCCACCCCTCATCTCCTGACCCCCAACCCGTCTCCTACCCACCCACCCTATTAGTCCCTTTCCCCATAACCTCCACTTGCTGCCCCCCAAACCCTACTCCTGCAATTCCCACCAGCTCTTCCACTCTCATCATCCTCCTCTCCCAGCAGGTAAGTGTATTTCAAAAATTGTTTCATTACCATCTAAATATCCTGCAGTGCCCAGGTGACATTTCCCTACAGTTAGAAACCCTCAGACAAAGCCAGGTGCCTCCTTATTCTTAGGTTCAGATTTCGGCTCAGGGTTAGAACTGAACTCAAAGTGCCCAGATGGCATGAGGGTTTGTCAGCCACTACTGGACATTCCCCCTTCAAGGACTCACAGCCTGTGAGCCAGAGGTAGCTTTGAACCTGTTCATCCTCTCTCCATGCACGTGTTCAGCGTAATCCATTCGGTGCGACTCCAAACCCTTCGAAGGCTGACGGGCCTTACTGCCATAGGCTCCTTTGCAAATCCCAGGCACCATTTTCAGCAATTCAGGGGAAGCCCAGGCCTTGGAAGTTAACGAGAGACACAGGGCCAGGATTACAAAGGGGTCTAGGGACCTAAAGGAGGAGATAGCTGCCTATTGGGATTTACAATTGCATCTAAGCAGGTTAAGCTCCTCACTCCCACTGAATGACCATGGGACTTAGTCACCTTGCTCATTTAGGAACATTGATAAATCCCCGTAGGCGCCTGTCTTCATCTTTGTGATCCTGGCCCACAGGTAACACAGAAGTTGGGCTGAAATCAGGGAACGCTGGGGGAGATCATAGGCCTGTGCTATGTTAGGGGCAGACTAGAGGATCAGAATGGCTCTTTTGGCTTTATCACCTAGGCACCTATGCACTTGCCTGTGGGCCTCTGCTGCTGAGCTGTGCAGGGCTCCAGGGAGTGAGTCCCGCTAGCCATTAGGAAATAGACATGAATAAATCACCTTCCCGCAGCATCTGTCCTTTAATGCCAGTGATGTTCAATGCCAGCTACACACAGCTCATCTGCAGAGCCAAGAGGTTTGAGTCAATTTCTGGCTGAGCAGTCTCAAAATGAAGGGGGAAAGGATTCTCAGATGCCTGTGCCTTTAGCTTCAAGATTCTGGTAGATATTGACCAAAGAATCCTGGTGCTGGATGGCTGAATGGATCATACGTTGGGAAAATAATCCACAAAGATCAGCACAGTAAGTTTTCTATGTCAATTAAATATGTTGGGGGATCAACATACAGGGGAAAATTAAGATGATAAATATGAATTACAATATGAACTTGTTAAGACTTTTACTATCATTTTAATCAAATACCTACTGCTGATTGGAATTTTTCCATCCTTCAGGAAAATTTTGACTTTTAACTGAAAACCTCAAATCCATTTTTTTCCAGTTTTTGGCAAATGAAAACTTTTTGCTGAAAACTGGATTATTTTGATCACAAAACCAAAAATGTTTGGGTTTTGAGTTTTCAATTTCTTTACAAACCAATTGCAAACTGTTTGGAGAAAAGCAGACAGATTCTGAGATTTGTTGTTGTTTAGCTGAAAACCCGCTTTCCATTAAAAAGAACACAGATGAAAATTTCCAACCTGCCTTAAACTTCAAATAAATTGGGGAACATTAATATTGCCTGATAAGACCTTAATTTCAAACCATTTATTCTACTGCATCTATGTGATTTCTCTTCCAAAGGGATAGTTGTCCTAGTAGACAGAGCAGAGAAAGGGAGGTAGGGAGGGGAAACAGAGGCAGAAAGGGGGGAAATAACTGGCCTAAGGTCACACAGCAGGTCACTGGCAGAGACAAGAGTAGAGCCCAAGTGTCCTGTCAACCCCTGCACGGCACAGCACAGAGTAAATGATACAACATGGTGACAGAGGGATGCCGCTAGTCCATTGTTACATGCAGGCCGAAGTGCAGCTGGGAGTTGGTGCCATAAATCAGTTTGGAAGCAGGCAGCAGGCCGTCTAGGCATAGAGCTTGGGGTAGAAAAATCACAGATGAGCTGCTACTTATGATGCTGGGTGAGTCTACATGAGAATCAGGGTGTGTTGGCATTTTAGTCTATTTCATGACCAACCTGTGAGCTTGGTGATGGTCGCAGCGGAGGGACCTTCTTTGGAAGAATTGTTGGGTTTGGATTGTACTTTGTTCCATCCTTCATAAAGTATTTTAACAGGCCACAACTTGGGCCAAATCCTCAAAAGGGGTAAAGTAACGAAGCTCCATTGACTTTAAATGAGCCAACCCAATTTACACTAATGTGATAACGTGACTGATTGATTGTCAGAGGTGAGGAGCACTAACAACACCTCATCATTGCAAGTGACGAGTGCTGTGCACCTTTGACATTCATATAATGAGATATTACATGAAAGGGAATCAGGGCCATTCCCACTGTCGCTCTAACTCTGATCATTGTCCTTCTTATTCCCCCTACAGCCATCACACAGTGTACTGAGGAAGAAAATGTCCAACCAAACCACCATTACCGAATTCCTTCTCCTGGGATTCTCTGATGTTCCAGAACTACAGATTTTACACTTTGTGGTGTTTCTAGTATTTTACCTGGCATCCCTACTGGGGAACCTTCTCATCATCACAGCCATAGCCCTCAACCACCAACTTCACACCCCCATGTACTTCTTCCTGATTAATCTGTCCATCCTAGACCTCGGCTCTGTCTCTGTCACCATCCCCAAATCTATGGCCAACTCCCTCATGAACACACGATTGATTTCTTATTCTGGATGTGTTCCCCAAGTCTTTCTTGTCTTCTTCGCTTCAGCAGATTTTGCCATACTGACCATCATGGCGTACGACCGATATGTCGCCATCTGCCAACCACTGCACTATGAGACAGTGATGAACAAAAGAGCTTGTGTCCAAATGGCAGCCAGTGCCTGGATCAGTGTTATTCTCTATTCTGCAGTGCACACTGGAAACACGTTTGCAATATCCTTCTGTGGAGGCAACATGGTGGATCAGTTCTTCTGTGGAGTCCCCCAGCTCCTCAAGTTTGATTGCTCTAACTCAGACCTCAGTGAAGTCGGGTTTCTCATCTTTAGTGTGTGCTTAGCCTCAAGCTGCTTTGTTTTCATAATTGTGTCATGTTTTCAGATCTTCACCACAGTGTTGAGAATCCCCTCTGAGCAGGGCCGGCATAAAGCCTTCTTCACCTGCCTCCCTCACCTCATCGTGGTCTCCTTGTTTATTTGCACTGGGACCTTTGCCTACTCGAAACCCACCTCCGGCTCAACCTCAGGTCTGGATCTCATGGTGGCTGTTCTCTATTCTGTTTTGCCACCAATGACGAATCCGATCATCTACAGCATGAGAAACAAGGAGCTCAAAGGTGCACTGAGTAAACTGATAGGTTGTAGGTTATTCTCTAAGAATAAAATGTCCATTTTTCTCCGTCAGTAACAATTTCAGGCTGTGTTTCTTTATATAATCAGCTGATGACATTATTGTCTCCTTGAGAAAATACTGTTCAATCTGTATATGCAGAATTGGTTATTTACACTAGGAAAAATCCAGACAAACATTACTCAAGAAAAAAGGAGTTATTATAGGTTTACACCAATGTAAATAAGATTGGAATCTATCTTCATATACTGCTATCCACCACCATACTATCTGAGCACATTGCCCATAAAATCAGTAGCCATAGCAAAGTCCCTAGTGAGGTCTCTGGCTCTTCTTATTTTTGGGGGATAATCTCTGATTGAGGTATCAATCCAATTGTTCTTTGTGTTTTTTGTTTACTTGTTTGTCAGATTTTTATTTATTTATTTATTTATTTTGTTTAACTTGTTGGCTGGTTTGGTTTGTTTCTTTGGAGGTGGGAAAGCCTGGGGAGGTGGTGAGGGTTTGGTTAGAAAGGATTTTTGATGTTTGCCCTCTCTTGGAAGTGCCATTATGTCATCTCTCTGATGGGGTTTTCTGAGCGAGCTGACGGTTTGTTCTCCACAGTGACAATCTCATTAATCATAATGATCAATTTCTATTTGATTGTGAATTACGTTAGCTAGCTAACTAGATAATGAATAATCTATGGAGATTATTGTGCTTCTTTTCCTGTTAATGATTGTCTATGTCCAGATCATGACTTGCTTATAAATACTCCTTATTAAACATTATTTAACAAAGATTTTTATGGCTATATCTTACCCTATCTGTCATTTACAAACAGTTCATCCTAAAATACTTGGTGTTTGAACTTTGAGCTGTTTTGACAGGATACATTTTTAACATGCTCTCTTTCATTTCTCTGGACAAATGCAAGTGTCACACTCGGGATCCTGAAAAATCAAGGAGGCAGTCCTCAGCTGGTTTAAATTGTCATAGCTCCATTGAAGTCGATAGATCTCAGAGATTTTTCACCACCTGAGGATCTGCTCCAAACACTCATGATTATGAATTTCAAACACACTCCCTTTGAATATTCTGTACAAAGGCCCTGATTCCACAGCCACTTCAGCACATTCTTTACTTTAATTGTAGGTTTAAAGGGAAACTCATGCTTAATTCTCTGTTGGATATGGGTTAAGGATATGGATAGGGCTCAAGGCTAACACCAAACTGGTGACAGACCCTGACACTGTCTCCATTTCTCTCCTTTTCCAGTCAAATAAAGCCTTACAATTGGTGCATTGGAATTATTTTCCCCTTCTTAAGTTTGAATTATTAACATACTATAATTTTTTTTATCTCAAAGCTAGAATCACTGGGCCTTCTTCTCTAGACTTACCAGTCCATTATGACTCTTCATCATCAACCTCTCCTTCCTGGAAATCCTGCTCACCAGCATGCTCATCACCAAGGTGTTGACCAACATGGTGTGCAGTTGGAAGACCAGTTTCTTCCCTAGCTTCTATGCAAGCTCCATTGCATGCACTGACCAAACCCCCATCCCATTTGCCTAAATGTCACTGTTTCCATAAATGTTCCTGTCTTCATGGCTGGAACGTTCAGCTGAATCACATTCCCTGAAAAAGCAATATGATTATTCATGCAAAAAGAGTTAACTGTATTCATTCGGTTTTGCCAGTGATACAGAGTAGGAGCTCACTTCAGCTTCCGGCAGAGATAAATCACAGGGTAGCACACAAGTAGAGCTGGATGGAAAATTTCTGATTGAAACAGAGTTTTGTCCAAAAATGCTGATTCATAGAACCCAAAATGATTCACAGAAACATCTCAGGTTTGATGAACTTTCAGGCAAGCAAGGTCAGATTGGCAATGGATTGCCTGCCTGCCAAGCTGAGCTGCTAAGGAGCAGGAAGTTTGAAGACCTTGGTATGGGCTCCCAGGGGCCGTGGCTCTAGGGCAATCTCAGCATGCAGACGACCCTGGCCCAGGAACACCAGGGCTTCCAGACTTCCAGGCCAGCTGGCTTCCCAAAATGGTCACTGAGTCACATAATATGGACAATCAGCTGGCTTAGAGCCTGGAATCAGCAGTTGAGTGAAACTCACATTCTGCTCCTATTAGCAGCCATGAAAGTGACAAGAAAGTCCATTTCACTCAGCAGATGCTGGGGTCCTGTGGAGAAAATTTTGTTTCTGAAGCACCATGTGTTGGTGTTTCTAAAACACCCCCCTCCTCCAGTTTTCAGTTAGAGGGAAATTTTGAAATAGCAACATTTCCCACAAAGCGGAAATTCCATGTTTTGGCCAGCTCTGCTTTCAAGCTTTGTTTGCTCTTATGGCCTCATTAGAAAACATCAAGATACAGTGTCCCTCCTCTCATCCTAAGGTAGACACCAGGGCAACAGTAATCTGCTGAGGCACTTGAATAAACCAGTGGTGCATCATTGACAGTGGAATTGTCTTCTGAAGCTGCAAACCAAGTCTGTTAACCTTCAGGATGGGCTGCTGGCTTACCTGTTCTCCCAAGCTTTCCTTGAGGGCTTGGCTGGGTTGATGAGAAAATTATATGGAAGTTTCATTGGTTGAGGAGGGAGAATGTTAAAGTCAATGAATGGGGAATGATCTCCTGGTCGGTGAAAAAGGAAGAAGTCTAGTTTGGTTAAGGCAAATTCTATGGATTGTGAATAGGGAATAAGGAGGAGGGAAGGTCTGTGATTGTTGTCAAGTGCAGAAGACTCTGTGTGGTGAAGGGTAAAAAGGTCTATGGCTGGTTCTGCTAGAGAATGTTTGGTGTGTGAATGGAGGATAATCTTATCATTAGTAGAGGGTAGACTAGTCTACGGGTGGTGAAGGACAGATTTGTCCGGTTAGTGGAGAGCAGAGGAGTCTATGGGTGGTTGAAGGAGGCGAAAGTTCTAGTTGACTTATGGGGGAAATTTTGCCATTGGTTAATGGCGAAAAATTACAGTCGGTTAATGGGAGAGTTTAATGCTGAAGGAAGGAGAATGTTACCCAGGATTTGGTGGACCAAGTCAGTGTATTTTGCACATATTCTTACAATACAGAGCAGAGGTCTAGCGTTGGGGCTTTCTTACCAGTCCAAATGAACAAATAATACAAATATTGCTGTCACTTGATTTTACGGCATTTCACATCTGAGAACTTGCAAGAAGTGTCCAGACTTGGAGCTGTGGGTCTCGCGAGGAACAGCACAAATTTAGCTCTTATGTAAACTGTCAGGGCAATGTTATCTACATTAATGTTGTGCCCTCTGACACCATTCTGCCACTCTTGCCACCTTCTTTCAATAATTAGGATTCTGGGACCTGGTGTGTCAGTGACTTTAGACACCACACTGATGAATGGAGTAGAGAGAGAGATCATAATTGACAAGGGCTTGCATAGAGAAAGGATCCAGTGTCCCGTCCATGTCACCAGTGTTAGGGGTATTCTGATGTGAGGCTCCCACAATCACTCCATTTGAAGCTGTTCCACTCTCGTTAAATAATTGTTAGTTTTTTCTGATTTCTTTATGGTAGCCTGTATGAAATGCACTGGGGATCTTTGTCCAATTCCCAGAAGATGTCTCCCCATCACACTAATATCAATATGACTGGCAATAATTTGCCACAATCATTCTTGTGGTCCATTACTAAGGAAGCATGCAGGGATATGGAGAAGAGAATCTCCTTTTATGTACAGAAAGGGTCCTTCCAGGGCAGAGTAGAGGGGGAAGATTCCACAGCTGCCACTTGGGCTTCTGTGTGCTCTGTTTTGTTCTATGACTGGAGGAGTGTTAACAGGACACTTCATCTTGAATAGTCTCTTGGAATATATGTGAACTACTTATGCTAAACTATGTTTTCTACCTCATATTTAGCTGTAACATTGTGGCCTTGTCTACACTACACAGTTTCGTCGACAAAAGGCAGCTTCTGTTGAAAAAACAGTGGCAGTGTACACACTGCAATGCTCCACCCGCCATTTTAACTCTCCTGCTATGCTGACTTAATAAAACCACCTTGGCAAGAGGCGTAGAGCTTTTTGCAACATAGATAGCACAACACAACGTCAGTGTAGACACTGCGTTCCTCACATCGCTGTAACGGGCCTCCAGGAGGTACCCCACAATGCCCACCGTTACTGCTCTGGTCACCGTTTTGAACTCAGCCGCCCTGTATCCAGCTACACAGGCATGCACCCTCCTCTTTCAAAGCCACAGGAAGATTTAAATTGTTCTTCCTGTTTGGTTGGTGTGGAGAGCTCACATAGCTGAGCATGCTGGCTTCCTGCAGCAAACAGGCACCCGCCTGGACTACATGGGAGGGGGTGGATCTCCTAGATCTGTGGGGAGAGGAGGCTGTGGGTTTCCCTAACTGTGGTGGGGCGACAGACGGAACGCATATCCCTATCTTGGCACCGGAGCACCAAGGCAATGAGTACATAAACCGCAAGGGGTACTTTTCAATTATGCTGCAAGCACTGGTGGATCACAAGGGACGTTTCACCAACATCAACATGGGATGGTTGGGAAGGGTTCATGACGCTCGCATCTTTAGCAACTCCGGTCTGTTTGAACAGCTGCAGGAAAGAAGTTACTTCCCAGACCAGAAACCAATATTTCCATTTTTATTGTTGCTTGCTGTGTGCAGCACAATATCAGTGAGAGTAAGGGGGAGATGTTTATGGTGGGCTGGGAGGTTGAGGCAAATCACTTGGCCACTGATTTTGTGCAGCCAAACACAGCTGGGCATGCTACGCATCAGAGAAGCTTTGAAAATCAGTTTCATGGCTGGTCAGGTTACACTGTGACAGTTCTATTTGTTTTTCCTTGATGAAAACCCACCCCCTTTGGTTGACTCTACTTCCCTGTAAGCCAACCAATCTCCCCCCTTTGATCACTGCTTTCAGAGGCAATAAAGTTATTATTGTTTCAAAATCATACATTCTTTATTAATTCATCACACAAATAGGGGGAAAAGTCGCAAGGTAGCCTGGGAAGGGTGGGTGAGGAGGGAAGGACCAGGTGGGGTGGTGGATGAGGGGAGGAGGGAAGGACAAGGCCACACTCGACTTCAAAACTTATTGAATGCCAGCCTTGTGTTGCTTGGGCAGTCCTCTGGGGTGGAGAGGTTGGGTCCCCGGAGCCCTCCCCCATGTTCTTGGGCATCTGGGTGAGGAGGCTATGGAACATGGGGAGGGCAGTTACACAGGGGCTGCAGTAGTGGTCTGTGCTCTGGCTGCCTTTCCTGCAGCTCCACCACATGCCAGAACATATCAGTTTGATTCCCCCAGTAGCCTCAGCACTGGATCCTGTCTCCTTTCATCGCGCTGCCGCCACCTCTCATCTTGCTACTGCCACGTCTCATCTTGCTCGTCCCTCCTGTCCTTGCGTTCATTATCTGCTTTCCTGGACTCTGACACTGTTTGCCTCCACGCATTCTGCTGAGCTCTTTCAGTGTGGGAGGACTGCATGAGCTCAGAGAACATTTAATGGGGGCCATGGACTACATTGGGTAAAACTCAACAGCTTGAGACCATTTTGTCCTGCATCACATCAGTAGTTTGAGCTTTTGAAGTTTTTTTCCTCCTGCTAACGATAGCTCATCTCAATTGATTAGACTCTGCCTGTTGGTATGCATACTTCCACCTTTTCATGTTCTCTGTATTGATAAATATCCCCTGTCTGTGTGTTCCATTCTATGCATCCGAAGAAGTGAGCTGCAGCTCACGAAAGCTCATGCTAAAATAAATTTGTTAGTCTTTAAGGTGCCACAAGTACTCCTGTTTTCTTTGGTTCAGTTTCACAGGCAAAGAATATGGATTGGAAACTGCCTCATGGGCCAGATCCCCAGATGGTGTAAATGGATGTAGCTCCATGGCAACCAGTGAGCCAGATCCCCACTTTTGTAAACAGCCCTTGTTACTCTGAAGTCCATGGAACTTTACACCATCAATTTACACCAGCTCAGGACCTGGTCCTTAGTTTTTAGCGTTTGCCTCTGGGTACCTCTTAGTGACCAACTTCATGCAGCCAGGACAGCCTGAGCTGTGGGTTCCTCTGGTGGCTACATCCCAAGAGTTGCTGGTGCAATGCAGGAGAAGACAATCTCTCCTCACTTATAGGTAATTATGTGGAGTTAATGAAGGAACAGGCCATTCCAGGCCAGCTGAGACTCTGGTGCCACTAGGCTCTCAGCTATAGTAGGTCACATGTCTGTGCTACTAATTTATATTTTATTTTGCCATCCTGTGGGGACCCCCTTTGGGACTCAGCCCTGTCTTGTTTTTAGCCAAGGGTCCTTCCAGGGATGCTGCCATCATGTGAGATCCAGGGCAGGTGCTGTTCCCCCTCTGGGGGGTTAGGGTCAGCTAGTGCAGATTGTCAGGGTGATCAGCTCTAGAGCTGGGAGGGGCTTTCAGTCCCTGATCCCAATTAGTCCATCGCCTCTCACTTAAGCCTGCCCTAGGAGGAAAGCAGGGAGCACCCGTCTGTGTTAGGAACTGCAGAGAGACGCTGCAACTCAGAACATGCAGTGAAGGGGCACAACAACAGCTGTTGGATAATACAGTGATGGAGGCATGGGAGAGAGAGAGAAGCAAACAATCCTGGCAGTGGGCACATAGATAGATAGATAGATAGATAGATAGATAGATAGATAGATAGATAGATAGATAGATAGATAGATAGATAGATAATGACCAATGATTCTTAACACTGCAAGATCAAATGCACTGCAAATTGGGATAAAGAAGAAGGGCAAGAACATATTTGGATACAGACTGGCTAACCTAGTGAGGAGGGCTTTAAACTAGCTTCAATGGGGGCAGGTGACCAAAGCCCACAGGTAAGTCAAAAACATGGAGACCTGGGAGAAGGATTGTAATCTGGGGGGAGCATGGGCTGCTATAGCAGAAATAAGGGAGAGACAAGACCGAACTGCGGGGATGAGAGGGGGATCAAGTCAGTATCTTAGATGTCTGAATACTAATGTGAGAAGTATGGGGAATAATCAGGAAGAACTCAAAATGCTAGTAAATAAACACAACTGTGACATAGTTGGCATCATGGAAACTTGGTGGGATAATACACATGACTGGAATATTGGTATAGAAGGGTACAGTTTAATCAGGAAGGACAGGCAGGGAAAAAATGGAGGAGGTATTGCCTTATATATTAAAAATGTATACACTTGGACTGACGTTGAGATAGAAATAGGAGACAGACTTGTTAAAAGTCTCTGGGTCAGGATAAAAGGGGTAAAAAAAAAAAGGGTGATGTCATGGTAGGGGTTTACTGCAGACCACCTAACCAGGTGAAGAAAGGGGTAAACAGTGAGGTAGCAAAGTTTGCAGATGATAGTAAAATGCTCAAGATAGTTAAGACCAAAGCAGTTTGTGACAAACTTCAAAAAGATCTCACAAAACTAACTGATTGGGCAACAAAATGGCAAATGCAATTTAATGTGGATAAATGTAAAGTAATGTACATTGGAAAAAATAACCCCAACCTTACATACAATATGATGGGGGCTAATTTAGCTACAACAAGTCAGGAAAAAATCTTGGTGTCACCCAAAGATGTCCACGCAGTGTGCAGAGGCGGTGAAAAAAGCAAACAGGATGTTAGGAATCATTAAGAAGGGGATAGAGAATAAGACTGAGAATATATTATTGTCCTTATATAAATCGATGGTATGCCAAATACTGCGTACAGATGTGGTCTCCTCATCTCAAAAAAGATATACTGGCACTAGAAAAGGTTCAGAAAAGGGCAACTAAAATGATTAGGGGTTTGGAATGGGTCCCATATGAGGAGAGATTAAAGAGGCTAGGACTCTTCAGCTTGGAATAGAGGAGACAAAGGGGGGCTATGATAGAGGTATATAAAAGCATGAGTGATGTGGAGAAAGTGGATAAGGAAAAGTTATTTACTGATTCCCATAATACAAGAACTAGGGGTCACCAAATGAAATTAATAGGCAGCAGGTTTAAAACAAATACAAGGAAGTTCTTCATGCAGCGCACAGTCAACTTGTGGAACTCATTACCTGATAAGGTTGTGAAGGCTAGGAGTATAACAGCGTTTAAAGAGAACAGGATAAATTCATGGTGGTTAAGTCCATAAATAGCTACTAGTGAGGATGGGTAAGGAATGGTGTCCCTAGCCTCTGTTTGTGAGAGGATGGAGATGGATGGCAGGAGAGAGATCACTTGATCAATACCTGTTTGTCCACTCCCTCTGGGGCACCTGGCATTGGCCACTGTCGGTAGACAGGATACTGGGCTAGATGGACCTTTGGTCTGACCCGGTACGGACGTTCTTATTTTCTTATGTTATGTTATGTTCAGGTAGAAGTGGATGAAGCTTTTTTTAAACAACTAACAAAATCATCCAAAGCACAGGACTTGATGATGATGGGGGACTTCCCAGACAGCTGTTGGGAAAATAACACTGCAGAGCACAGATTATCCAACAAGTTCTTGGAATGCATTGGAAACATTTTTTTTATTTCAAAAGGTGGAAAAAGCTGCTAGGGGAGAGGCTGTTCCAGATTTTATTTGACAAATAGGGAGGAACTGGTTGAGAATTTGAAAGCGGAAGGTGGCTTGGGTGAAAGTGATCATGAAATGATAGAGTTCATTATTTGAAGCAATGGTAGGAGGGAAAACAGCACAATAAAGACAATGGATTTCAGGAAGGCAGACTTTTTAGCAAACTCAGGGAGTTGGTAGGCAAAATCCCATGGGAAGCAAGCCTAAGGGGAAAAACAATTGAAAATGTTGGTAGTTTTTCAAAGAGACATTACCAAGGGCACAAGAGCAAACTATCCCACTGCATAAAAAAGATAGGAAGTATGGCAAGAGACCACTCTGGCTTAACCAGGAGATCTTCAGTGATCTAAAACTCAAAAAAGAGTCCTACAGAAAGTGGAAACTAGGTCAAATTAGAAAGGATGAATATGAAGAAATATCACAAGTGTGTAGGGACAAAATTAGAAAGGTCAAGGCACGAAATGAGGTCAAACTAGCTGGGGACAGAAAGGGTAACAAGAAAACATTCTACAAATACATTAGAAGCAAGAGGAAGACAGGGTAGGCCCGTTACTCAATGGGGGAGGAAAAACAATAACATAAAATGTGGAAATGGCAAAGGTGCTTAAAGACTTCTTTGTTTTGGTTTTCACCAAGAAGGTAGGTGGCAATTGAAAGTCTAACATAGTGAATGCCAGTGAAAATGAGGTAGGATCAGAGGCTAAGATAGGGAAAGAATTACTTAAACATGTTAGATGTCTTCAAGTAACCAGGGCCTGATGAAATGCATTCTAGAATACTCAAGGAGCTGACTGAGGAGATATCTGAGCCATTAGCGATTATCTTTGAAAAGTCATGGAAGATGGGAGAGATTCCAGAAGAATCCAGAAGAAGGGCAAATATAGTGCCAATCTATAAAAAGGGAAATAAGGACAACCCAGGAAATTACAGACAAGTCAGCTTAACTTCTGTACCCGGAAAGATAATGGAGCAAATAATTAAGCAATCAATTTGCAAACATCTAGAAGCTAATGAGGTGATAAGTAACAGTCAGCATGTATTTGTCAAGAACAAATCATGTCAAACCAACCTGATAGCTTCCTTTGACAGGGTAAAAAGCCTTGTGGATAGGAAAGAAATGATAGATGTGGTATATCTTGACTTTAGTAAGGCTTTTGATACTGTCTAGCATGACCTTCTCATAAACAAACTAGGGAAATACAACCTAGATGGAGCTACTATAAGGTGGATGCATAACTGGGTGAAAAACTGTTCCCAGAGAGTAGTTGTTATCAGTGGTTCACACTCACGCTGGAGGGATATAACAGGGATCGGTTCTGGGTCCAGTACTATTCAATATCTTCATCAATGATTTAGGTAATGGCATAGAGAGTACACTTATAAAGTTTGCAGATGATATCAAGCTGGCAGGGGTTGCAAGTGCTTTGGAGGATAGGATTATCATTCAAAATGATCTGGACAAATTGGAGAAATAGTCAGATGTAAATAGGATGAAATTGAATGAGGATAAATGTGAAGTACTCCACTTAGGAAGGAACAATCAGTTGCACACATACAAAATGGGAAATGATATCCTAGGAAAGTTTACTGCGGAAAGGGATCTGGGGGTCATAGTGGATCACAAGCTAAATATTAGTAAACCGTGCAACACTGTTGCAAAAAAGCAAACCTCATTCTGGGATGTGTTAGTAGGAGTGTTGTAAGCAAGAAATGAGGAAGCAACAAAGAATCCTGTGGCACCTTATAGACTAACAGACGTTTTGCAGCATGAGCTTTCGTGGGTGAATACCCACTTCTTCGGATGCAAGAGTATGGCATAATCTCTCACTGTGGTCTGTGTAGTATGTAGATAGCAGTGGATTTTTTACCTTTAGTCCATTTGGTATGATGTCCATCCGTTTGCATTTGGAAAGGAAGATGATGTCTGTCTGTATTTGTGCAAGTTTCTTCATGAGGTTGATGGATTTCCACTCCATACGGCTAAATGCAGTGCCTTGCATGGTGTCGAGTATCAGAGGGGTAGCCGTGTTAGTCTGGATCTGTACTTCTTCGGATGCAAGAAGAAGTGGGTATTCACCCACGAAAGCTCATGCTGCAAAACGTCTGTTAGTCTATAAGGTGCCACAGGATTCTTTGTTGCTTTTACAGATCCAGACTAACACGGCTACCCCTCTGATACAAGAAATGAGGAGTAATTCTTCCGTCTACTCTGCGCTGATTAGACCTCAACTGGAGTGTTGTGTCCAGTTCTGGGAACCACATTTCAGGGAAGATGTGGACAAACTGGAGAAAGTCCAGAGAAAAGTCGCCTGACTGCCACTGACCCGCACAGTACAGACATAAAGTCACAGAGGGAAACAATACAACCTAGCAGTAACTGAACAATGCTATGAGCCCATCATCGCCCAGAGATGGAAATGCAGCTACGATTTGGTGCCATAAATCAATGTTTAAACAGGCATCTGGCTGTCTGCGTGGTGTCGGGATGAAAGAATCACAGATGAGCTGCCATGTGGGACTCCGGAGAAGTCTTCGCTGCATTTCCCAGGAAAGTGGGAATCAGGCTGTGTGGACATTTTAGATTCATGGCCAAGTTATGAACCTGGTCTCTGTAGCAAAAGGGGCAAAACATTGGCTAACATTGTTGGATTTGGGTTGTACTTTGTTCCATCCTCCATGCTGCATTTGATCAAGCCACATATTGAGCCAGATCCTCAGATGGTGTAAACTGACCAAGCTACATTGACTTTAATCGAGCGATGCCAATTTACACTCCTGTGATAACACACCAGAATAGTGCTCTGTTTGTGAGCGTTGAGGAACACTAGCTACTCCAGCCAATAGACGTGACGAATGCTGTGCACCTTTGACATTCACATCATGAGAGATTATGCAGAGGGGAATCAGGGTCACTCTCTCTCTCACTATAATCCTGACCATTGCCCTTGTCTTTCCCTCCACAGGCAGGACATGATGAACAAAGAAAGAAAATGTCCAACCAAACCAACATAACTGAGTTCCTTCTCCTGGGATTCTCTGACATTCGGGAGCTGCAGATTTTGCACTTTGTGGTGTTTCTAGTGATTTACCTGGCAGCCATGATGGGGAATCTTCTCATCATCATGGTTATAGCCCTAGACCACCACCTTCACAACCCCATGTACTTCCTCCTGATGAATTTGTCCATCCTAGACCTCGGCACCATCTCTGTCACTGTCCCCAGATCCATGGCTAATTCCCTCATGAACACCAGGTGCATTTCCTATTCTGGATGTGTGGCCCAAGTCTTTTTCCTCGTCTTCTTTGCTGTATCTGACTTCGCCTTACTCACCATCATGGCGTACGATCGATATGTCGCCATCTGCAAACCACTGCACTATGAGACTATAATGAACAGGAGAGCTTGTGTCCAAATGGCAGCCAGTGCCTGGATCACTGTTATTCTCTACTCTGCAGTGCACACCGGAAACACATTTGCAATATCTTTCTGTGGAGGCAACATGGTGGATCAGTTCTTCTGTGAAGTCTCCCAGCTCCTCAAGCTCGCCTGCTCTGACACATACCTTGGTGAAGTTGAGCTACTCATCTTTAGTGCATGCTTATTCTTAAGCTGTTTTGTTCTTATAATTCTGTCATACACTCAGATCTTCCAAACAGTGCTGAGAATCCCCACTGAGCAGGGTCGGCATAAAGCCCTATCCACCTGCCTCCCGCACCTCATTGTTGTCTCCGTGTTTGTTTCCACTGTCATCTTCGCCTACCTGAAACCCACCTCCAGCTCGACATCAGGGCTGGATCTCATGGTGGCTGTTCTTTATTCCGTGCTGCCACCACTGATGAATCCGATCATCTACAGCATGAGGAACAAGGAAATCAAAGCTTCCCTGAGGAAACTCATAGGGTGGAGGTTATTCAGCAAGAATAAAATGTCTATATTTCTCTTATGAACATGGATTTTATCTGTGTTTCTTTACAAACACAATCCATTGAAGATACTTTGTTATTGTTATTATCGTCAACAGGCCAATTCAACTTGAATGGTCCCTTGAAATATATGTTAACTATTTACACCAAACAATCTGATCCAATTTGTATTTAGCTGTAACACTCTATTTGCATTTCCTAGACCTGAAGAAGAGCGCTGTGTAAGCTCAAAAGCTTGTCTCTCTCTTACCAACAGAAGTTGAGGAATAAAAGATCTTACCTCATTCACCTTGTCTCTCTAATATCCTGGGACCAACATGGTGACAACATCACTGCATAAATCTGTGTTGTGTTATTCTTGATGTTGTTGAAAGGCTTATTTAAGAGGAAGCTTTTGCAATGTTTCCTAAAGACAATCAGACTCTGAATAATGAGGCCAAATTTTGATTCCATTGATGTAAATGGAATTTAGCCACTCACTTCAAAGGAATCATGAGTTGATCAGTGGCCAATACACACAAGGATCCAAGTGTGGGTAAAGGCAGCCTGGAGAAAATGAAAGAGATATAAGGGTGAGATTCCCATCTCAGCTAAACCAGAGCGGATGCAGAGTAGCTCCATTGACACCACCAGTTTAATACTGACAAGGTCTTGGACCAAAGACACGGATTAAGTTCATTAGTAACATAAACTCTGGTGCAAGTTATTTCTCAGGGTGTTACAATATTGGTGTGAATGGGAAAATGCCATCACAAGCACTGATCTGGTATTCCATATGCCGTCCAGTGTAAATCTAGTCACATCCAAACTGAGAGAGGATCTAAGTAATTGGCCTGTTATTAGTATTAGAATGCTATCTTTATGCATGGTTGTGTACACTTCATATATGACAGACAAAGGTAGAGTCTGAAATTAGATAGACAGAGAGAGAGGACCATTCTTTGGCCTAACACATAGCCTAATTGTGTCATAATGATAGATTTCTATTTGATTGTGAATTGTTAGATAGATAGATAGATAGATAGATAGATAGATAGATAGATAGATAGATAGATAGATAGATAGATAGATAGATGACTAGTTTATGCAAATTATTGAGACTCATTTCCTATCCAAGACTATGCCCAGATCATGATTTTCTTATAAAAATTAATTATTAAACATTATTTTCCAAAGAATTTCCCTCACAATACCTTACTCCACAGCTCATCTACAAACATCCTAAGTACTTGGTGTTTGAACTTTAAGCTGTTTCAGCTGGATACATTTTTAACGTGCTCTGTTTCCCTTCCCTGAGTGGATCAGTTCATAGAATCATAGAATATCAGGGTTGGAAGGGACCTCAGGAGGTCATCTAGTCAACCCCCCTGCTCAAAACAGGACCAATCCCAACTAAATCGTCCCAGTCAGGGCTTTGTCAAGCCTGACCTTAAAAACCTCTAAGGAAGGAGATTCCACCACCTCCTTAGGGAACACATTCCAGTGCTTCACCACCCTCCTCGTGAAAAAGTTTTTCCTAATATCCAACCTAAACCTCCGCCTCTACATCTTGAGACCATTACTCCTTGTTCTGTCATCTGGTACCACTGAGAACAGTCTAGATCCATTCTCTATGGAACCCCCTTTCAGATAGTTGAAAGCAGCTGTCAAATCCCCCCTCATTCCTCTCTTCTGCAGACTAAACAATCCCAGTTCCCTCAGCCTCTCCTCATAAGTCATGTGCTCCAGCCCCCTAATCATTTTTCTTGCACTCCGCTGGAATCTTTCCAATTTTTCCACATCCTTCTTGTAGTGTGGAAGAAGGTCTATTTTCTAGAAGTCAATTTTTAGAAATAGATTTTATAAAGTCGATTGAGTATGTTCACACTAAGCACATTAAGTCGATGGAGTGTGTCCTCACTACCGTGGCTAGCGCCGAATTTCAGAGTGTTGCACTGTGGGTAGCTATCCCACAGTTCCCACAGTCTCTGCTGCCCATTGGAATTCTGGGTTGAGCTCCCAATGCCTGATGGGGCAAAACATTGTCACGGGCGGTTTTGGGTACATGTCATCAGTCACCCCTCCCTCCGTGAAAGCAGTGGCAGACAATCGTTTTGCACCTTTTTCCCATGCAGACGCCATACTGCTGTCAGCAGATGGCGGAGTAGGACTGCTAACCATCGTCATCCACCTCTTCCACTGCAACTCTGCTCTCCTGCAGATGCCATACCACAACAAACATGAAGTCCGTTCAGCTCACCGCTGCTGTTGTGAGCATTGCAAACACCTCGCATATTATCCTGCAGTATGTGCAGAACCTGCAACAGGAGACAAGGAGGAAACAACAGCATGATCACGATAGTGATGAGGACATGGACACAGACTTCCCTCAAAGCATGAGCCCTGGCAATTTGGACATCATGGTGGTAATGGGGCAGGTTCATGCCCTGGAATGCCGATTCTGGGCCTGGGAAACAAGCACAGACTGGTGGGACCGCATAGTGTTGCAGGTCTGGCTATCAAGGGTAGTGACTCTGGGAAATGTGCAGGTCATAGTGGATGGCTTTACTGCAATGGGATTCCCTAACTGTGGTGGGGTGATAGAAGGAACGCATATCCCTCTTGGGACTGGACCACCTTGGCAGCCAGTATGTAAACTGCAAGGGGTACTTTTCAATGGTGCTGCAAGCACTGGTGGATCACAAGGAACATTTCACCGACATCAGCGTGGGATGGCTGGGAAAGGTGCATGACGTGCGCATCTTCAGGAACTCTGATCTGTTTGAACAGCTGCAGGAAGGAAGTTACTTCCCAGACCAGAAACTTACCATTGGGGATGTAGAAATGCCAATAATTATCCTTGGGGACGCAGCCTACCCCTTAATGGCATGGCTCATGAAGGCATACATAGGCAACCTGGACAGTAGTAAGGATCAGTTCAACTATAGGCTGAGCAAGTGCAGAATGGTGATAGAATGTGCATTTGGACGTTTAAAAGCTCGCTGGGGCAGTTTACTGACTCAGTTAGACCTCAGCGAAAACATTATTCACATTTTCATTGCTGCTTGCTCTGTGCTCCTCAATATCTGTGAGAGTAAGGGGGAGATGTTTATGGTCGGGTGGGAGATTGAGGCAAATTGTCTGGCCACTGATTACACTCAGCCAGACACCAGGGCGATTAAAAGAGCACAGCTGGGCACACTGTGCATCAGAGAAGCTTTGAATACCAGTTTCATGGCTGACCAGGCTACACTGTGACAGTGCTGTTTGTTTTTACTTGATGAAAACCCACCCCTCTTGGTTGACTCTATTTCTCTGTACAGTCCAACCGACCTCCCCCCTTCGATCACTGCTTGCAGAGGCAATAAAGTCATTATTGTTTCAAAATCATTCATTCTTTATTAATTCATCACACAAATAGGGGGAAAACTCGCAAGGTATCCCGGGAAGGGTAAGTGAGGAGGGAAGCAGCAGTTGGGGTGGCGGATGAGGGCAGGAGGGAAGGACAAAGCACACTGCACTTCAAAACTGATTAAAATCCAGCCTTCTGTTGCTTGGGCAGTCCTCTGGGGTGGAGTGGTTGGGTCCCCGGAGGGCCCCTCCCCACTTTCTTGGGCATCTGGGTGAGGAGGCTATGGAACATGGGGAGGGGGGAGGGCAGTTACACAGGGGCTGCAGTGGTGGTCAGAGCTCCAGCTGCTTTTCCTGCAGCTCCACCAGATACCGGAGAGTATCAGTTTGATCCCCCAGTAGCCTCAGCATTGGATCCTGCCTCCTTTCATCACACTGCTACCACCTCTCATCTTGCTCATCCCTCCTGTCCTTGCGTTCATTATCTGCTTTCCTGGACTCTGACACTGTTTGCCTCCATGCATTCTGCTAAGCTCTTTCAGTGTGGTAGGACTGCATGAGCTCAGAGAACATTTAGTGGGGGCCATGTACTACATTGGGTAAAACTCAACAGCTTGAGACCATTTTGTCCCACATCACATCAGTAGTTTGAGCTCTAGCTCTGAGCAAAATAAACAAACCTAGAAACTTGTAACTGGGCTCATATCTCCACAACCCTTAGCTCAAATGACCCCAAATTTAGGTCACTAACCCTACCCTGCACCCTCCTAAGGCACATTAAATACACTGGTCTACAATTTTTGAGAAGTCATCTGCTTCAGAGATAAAATGTGCTATTTATTTTGTATTTGATGTGCTGAATTCAAATATGACAATTAAAACAACTGATTGGCTACTGTTTCTAAGATATTTAAGTTATTACATTTTATGTCTATGTATATTGTGTATTATGTCTATGTATATTGTTACCTTGGGGTAACTACAGTTTGGGGTGCTCCAACATAACCTGTTGCTTGTGTGTGTACATGCTGGAGACTAAAAAAGTAAAAGCTTTAAGTGAAAGCACTCTTGTTTGCACTGTTTATATCAACCACTTATCAGATGGATGTGCTGTGTCCCCATTGATTTATTTCCTGACACTGCCTCATAAGGAGTAAAGTTATTGAGAGCTTTGGGTTCAGAAAGCCAGCGGGTAACACCCTCTCCCATTGTTCCCCCGCATCCTCTCTAAGCAGCAGGAATGTGCATGTGTAACCTATTTTCATTCCAAAAATAGTTTCAGCACCTTCCAAATGTTCTGCTGTCCCTGGGTGACATTACCAAAAATTAAAAACCCCTGGACAGAGGCAGATGCCACCTTCTTTTAGTTTCAGACTTTGGCCCACTTTTAGAGTCAAACTCAGTGCCCGAGTGGGGCTCAGGTTTGATGGCCAGACCATTCCTCCTTCAGAAGCTTAGGTCCTGTGATCCAGAGGTAGTGTACAACCAGCTCATGCTCTCTCCATGCACATGCATTGTGTAATCTGTTTAGCACCACACCAACCACTTCAAAGGCTGAGGTGCCTAACTGGAGAGCTACACACTATGGCTAATAGTACTGTAACTTGATTTCCCCCAAAGACCTGGTATCTGGCCTGCACTCTCGTGCAGTAAACATCAAGCACTGGAGAACCTGCTTCTGTGAGGATCTGAGCCCCGGTTTGATCTCTCTGTATGTGAAAAAAAATCAGCACCAAAATACCCTAACTTTAAGAAAAGTTAGAAGTAACTCCATTGCAGTCAATGGGGCTGACACGACCTACACTTAGTCTGGAGTAATTCAATGAGGCTGACTCCCCTCTGACCCCAGGGTAACTTAGTGGAGTTATGATGCAGCACAGCTGGTCTAAGGAAGAGGAGATTCAGGCTTTGTGCCTCCAGCCCCCACCATGTCCTCCATCCACTGAACCCCTCTTACCCTAGTCCCTGAGTATCTCCCTCCCTCTCTCTCACACAGCCCTGACCCCCCAAACAAACACCCACAGCCCCAACCCCTCATTCCCCACTCATAACCTTCCACCCCACAGACACTTCCAGCCCTTGTCTGTTGAGGTTTCCCCCTCCCACCGGCCAGAGCCAATTTCCCCACCCAGAGTTTGTGACTCAGCTTCCTTAGAGATCCCTACTTAACCCATCTGCCCATCTGTCCCCTCCTCTGCTCAGCCCCATTCCCCTGACGTGGCCCTAGTCCCAGGGAACAGACCCCCACCCCTGCTTCCTTCCACCTCCCTCCAAACACCAGCCCATTCTCTCCTCCATTTCCCCATTGGCAAACCCAGGCCACCACTTTCTTCGTTCCCCACTCTCCTCCTTCCTCTGCCTGGATCAGCTCCGCTTTTCTGAACAGTGACTCCAGGGTGGGCTCCGCCCAACCCTGCCCAATACACAGTTAAGCTGGGGAACAAGGTATCACTCAGACAAAGCGCCCAGAAAGTGAATCATTGACAGGGATCACAAGAGCCCTCACATTTACATCAGATCAGAGAATGAATGAAACCACCATGATGCAGGACTCCAGACAGCCACTAACTCACAGGGAACCTCCCTGACATAGAGGTCAGTGAAGAATTGTTCATTGGGGGCATTACCCATCCCTGTACAGCAGCTGGTGCTGGTCCGTCCAGGAGTCACTGCTCTGAGTAGGGCTGTTCCCAGGAGAATGTGGAAAGAGGCACTTATAGTCCCATAAACTGACTCTCAGGGCTGGATTCATACACTTCAGGGCCATGCATGGGGCTCTGACCCCTTGACCCTGTACCCCACATGGAGAGGGAGTGGTAGGGGCCCCTCAAAAAGAGGCTGAGACAGTGGCATGGGACACCCTGCTCCCTCCCAGAAGATCATTAGGTCAGCCAGGGTCCGCAGCATTTGGGTTTGCTGCTCGAGACAGGGCCGGCTCTAGGGCTTTTGCCACGCCAAGTGGCAAAAAAAAATAAAAAAATACAAAAATCTGTAATTGCAATCGGCAGCAGCTCCACCACGCCACTTTCTTCTTCGGCAGCAATTTGGTGGCTGTTCCTTGCCTCTGAGAGGGACTGAGGGACCCGCCGCCGAATTGCTGCTGAAGAGCCCAACGTGCCACCCCTTCCCCTTGGCCGCCCCAAGCACCTGCTTGTTCAGCTGGGGCCTGGAGCCGTCCCTGGCCTGAGAAGGCCCATTGTGTCCTGGGGCATCTCACTCTCCTTTTCCTGCTGGAATTCCTGGGCCATTCTCCTGTTCACTCCGCCTTTCTCCATGCCATCTGCCATGTTGGCACTACAGGCCCTCTGTTTGTGATGCAGTGCAGCACTGGCTTGCAGGAGCTCACTGAACATGTCCTCCCTTGTCCTCTTCTTTTACCTCCTCATCAGGGTCAGGCCTTCTGTGAGTGCAGAGGGGGCACACCTCAAAGGCCACCATACTAGAAGCTGCTGATAAAAGAGACAGATGTATCATTTACAGTCACGGTGGAAAGAAAAAGGAAAGTTTCAAAACTACTTTCCCTTATTCCCATCAACACTTTTAAGATGACCTGCTTCATGACACTGGCAGCTTTGGAGCACCTTGGTACCACACCGCTCTCCAGCTCCAGCCATGCGGAGGAGTATGGCCTTCTGGGGTGGTGGTGGGGAGGATTTATCATTGCCTGAAGCTATAATATTTCAGGCCCCATTCCAGGGATATGATTCTAGGGCAACAGCACTGATTATTGGCACTATTTGCCACAGGCAGTAGTAGAGTGTCCACCTTCTCAAAAGGCAAAAGTGGGACACATGCATGAGCCCAGCCCACTCCTTGACCCCACCCCTTCTTTTCCCCCCGAGCGTCCACCCCCTGCTCCTCCTCTTCCCCCAAGGCCAGCAGCTGCACACAACGAGGCAGAGCTCCTAGGTGGGTAATCAGGAAAAGGCATTTAAAAATATGCAGGGATTTGAAAAGGGTGTGTGACTTCTGGTCTCCACGAGCCCGAGGCAGTTGAGTTCACCATTGTAACCAGCAGAGTCATTGTTGCATGGAATGGGGCGTTGTGGGACAGCTGCTGGAGGATTGTTAGGGTTGACACAGGTCATGCACTGTCTACACTCATGCAGCATCAACCTCTGTAGGTCGACCAGGGCTCAATGCCACTAAGGGAGGTGGTTTTACTGCATCACCTTCACGGGGTGCTTACATCAGCCAGAGACAAAAGTGTAGACGCGGGCACAAATAGATCAATCCAAGTTGACTTATGTTGACCTAACTTTCTAATGTAGACCAGGCCTTAGACACACCCATGATCCATGGAACCCTCCACTCAGGGGCGGCTCTTTGTATTTTGCCGCCCCAAGCACACAATCAGGCTGACTTCAGTGGCATGCCTGCGGGAGGTCCGTTGGTAAGTCGGATTTGGCGTACCCGCAGCTGAATTGCCACTGAAGCCGCGGGATCAGCGGACCTCCCGCAGGCATGCCACCGAAGGCAGCCTGACTGCCGCCCTCACGGCAATTGGCAGGCTGTCCCCGGTGGCTTGCTGCCCCAGGCACGTGCTTGGTGCACTGGTGTCTGGAGACGCCCCTGCCTCCGCTCAGCTGCTGAATAACCCTGTCGGCACCTAAGTTTCTGCCTCAGGCAGGCACCCAGATGCCTAGCTCACTGCTAAGCCCCAGAGGGATCCTCAAAGCAGGTGAAGTTGGACGTTCCCCCACCAAGCTCACCTGCAGGGCCCGATCCGGTAGGTGTCCTGAGAGCACACGTCACTCCACCCAACACAGCTGGTGGGGTGGGGAGGCAAAAGTCACCTTCAAGCCATTGGTTAAGGCACTCAGATGGGATATGAGAGTAGTCACTTCAAGTCCCTCCTCTGCCTGAGGAGCAGGGGCCTAAACAGGGATCTGCCCCCTCTCAGGGGAGCGCCCAAACCAATGGACTATGGGATAGCCTGACATGAGGCTCCCTCCAGCTCTCCTGCTCCAGCTGTTTGACGCTGCATCCATAATTAAAATTGCCTTGGTCCGGAGAGAATGTGGAACCTGCTCCATAGCCCAGTGGTGGGGGCACCCCGCTGAGGGGGGTACACCTGTTCAAACGCTACTCCCTACCACGCAGAGGGGGGAGCTGAGCTGGGGTCTCCATGGGACATCTCAAACTCCTGGCCTAGTCCTTTGTACTATTCCCATGGGTGCAGTCCTTTTTCTCCCTCGCCCTCCCACCCCTTTGCCATCTGCTATGCGGTTAGGTATGTGCCACCTCCAATCTTGCAAGAAACAACTTAGATGCCTGGCTCCAGAAGGGCTCCCAGCAGTAAATTGCTAGAAGAGCTAGTCACCTCCTTTCTGCCTGGACTTAAGCACAAAACTCTCTGCTAGAACACATCCCTCCCCTTGGCATCTGCTACTGGCTGGCTTAGGCAGCTTCCCACCTAGTGTGCTGGCTTTGTGCATCCCCCCTCAGGCATCTACCTCTTCCCAGGCATTGTATAGAGATCTGGGGCACCAAACAGAGGATCTGTGTTTTCCCCTGTGTGGCAAGTCACCTAAAAGTGAGGCACTGCAATACAGGGTATTGCAATGGCTAAGTGGATCCCCACCCACTAGGCCATCCTTCCACCCCATGTGGTTATAAATCCCTTCCATTCTCATTCGTGACCCACCTACGACTAATTCTGCCCCTGATAATACAGAAGGTGCAAGAAACAGGTAAGGCTTGACAAGGGGGTATTTATTTCCTATGATAGCTATTGGCTGGCAAAAAAGACACCTGATGACAAAGACCTTTGATAACTTTACTGTTAATGGGCAATAGGGGAAGCAGAGGGTGGGGGCACGGAAGGGGCAGCTATACTGTATAATGGGCACTAAGAGCAACAGAGGGTGGTCTGGGAAGGAGTTGCTATATCTGATGAACAGGGCTCCAGGGAGAGACTCACCAACCGCCCTTAGAGAACAGACATGGATAAATCTTCTATCCTCAGCGCCAACTCTTTGCTGCCAGAGAAACCCAGAGTCAGCCACGCAGCTCATAGGCAGCAAGCAAGAGGTGTGAGTTTATTGATATTCAGTCTCACTGAGAACAGTGAAAGGGTCCTTTGGCTACCTAACATTTGGCATCCAGATCCTACTCTGGTAGGGGCATCAGAGGTAGGTAGATATATACGCTATATGTTTGTGTGTCACGTGACTATTTTTGTCTTATTTGGTTTTGTTGTAAGAGCAAAAATTTATTTTGTGTGCATATATATATATATATATATATATATATATATATAAAAACAATGTTGCTTTTCACTAGTGGTACCATACTATTTTTAACCATCATTTTTGCAAATTATCATAACATGAATTAAATTATTCAGCAACATTCTTTTTAAATGTATTGGTTATTGGAATTGATGTTTTGTACAAAACTGTTAATAACCTGTAATGGAAGTTTAATGGTTATAATAAGCAAATTAATTCAGAAACTTGGGTAAAGTCCTGTAACTATCCCTCTCACAAGACAGAAAGTCAAAGGGGGAAAGTAAACATTTTTGCATAAAGATCACCTATGCATAAAAGTGGGTTACTGGAAATAAGAGTTATATTGATAAAATTCATTATGCTAACAACTTCAAGCTGTTCAAAAAAAAATTCTCTTCCCAGAAAAAGGAGAAGTCACAGAAGGCAACATGCTACCAGGGCTGCACCTATGGATCTGCTTCCCAGTAGGTAGTGAAAGAGGTTCGGATCTCAACATCCATAAAACTGCAGTAGTGGGGACCTTCTGAAACAACGTGTTGCAACCAGTAACCTATGACCTCACCTGAATCCGCAACTTCATTGTGATATATGTTATCTGAACAAAATCTTCTGTATGTTTTTTTGTATGGAAACTTGATAGTAATGGAACAACTAATAATGTGATACACAATGCAATTGAAAGTACAAATGACAATCAGGTGTATGGATATGGCAGAGATTGGTCTTTGTAATGATACTAGTGTGTCCAGGTTGTACATGTAGGTTTGATTTCAGAGACTGGCGTCATATCATAGTAAAATATGAAGTACTCTTGGGGGTCAGGAGGCTCCTCTGGCATTCAGAACATGGGGGTTACAAAGCCTAAGCAAAATTATAACGTCTATTTGGGGCCTTTTCAAATCAGGTAAGTCAATTTGGAACAGGGCACCCTAAGAGAATATCAAAAGACACATCAGCTATTTCAGTTATAAAGAGTCTGATATAGTGCTTAACTCAATACCGATGGAATAGATGGGCTAGCCCAGGAAATAATCGATGTTAATAGTGCAAAGTGGAAAGCTAAATACAGGGGTAAGGAAATTTTTTCTACTGCTTAGAGCAGTTATATATTACAAGCTGTGGACGAGGTACTAAAGGATCTTAAGGAATACAGAATCCCTAGATTAATTAAAGACAAATATATGCTCAAGTGGTACTGTCCTAAATGTACCCAGGAAAATCAGACTATAAATTGGGCCTGTATTTGGACACATGAGCTAATTCTGTTTAATACCATGAGGAACTTTGGTCAGCAATGCCACATCCCAATGAAGATGCCTGTAAATTTAACTGTATCTCAATGGCCAGTCTCCTATATATTTCATTTAATCATAGACTATCAGGGTTGGAAGGGATCTCAGGAGGTCATCTAGTCCACTCCCCTGCTCAAAGCAGGACTAATCCCTAACTAAATCCCCAAATGGCCCCCTCAAGGATTGAATTCACAACCCTGGGTTTAGCAGGCCAATGCTGAAAATGCTGAGCTATCCCTCCTTGGTCTTTTCCCATATTTAATGCTTCTGACCAAGTATTTGATAAATTGGCAGATGTACATTCAAGAGGTTACCTGGAAGGAAATATTTATAAGGAATGCCTGGCAATACGAGAGATTTTGGTATATCATGATAAATCCAGGGCTTGCAGATCCCCTCATATGGCACGTTGTTCCACTGAAGGATATTTGTACATATGCGGGTGCGATGTATTTGACATCACAATTCCAATCTGCGGGTATGCTGGACTAGAAGAAAAGTCCAGCAAGACCTGTGAATTAGCCACTACTGTGTCCTGTCTGGTACAGCTCACCAAATGGCATTAATCGGCTGTGAGGGTGACCTATACCGTGAAGAGGCAGTACCATAAAACCTATCAGTATGGCTCATTAATGTGTCCCGTTACTTCTGTTTTACACCCCTAGAAAAAAAACCTTGTCGTACGGCACACAGTTATTACTCCTGGCCCAGTCTGGGCTAATGAGACCACCATTAACAGTGCTCCTGAAGGGATGGACCTTGACACATATATACCCAAGTTTAGGGTCCACATAAATCCTTTAACTCCAGCTTCTATTTAGTAACTTAAGAAGCTACTAAATGGAAAGGATATTCATGTGATCCAAATCAGTAACAGTATGACCCAGTCTGAGGAATTCATGATGACAATCAATAAGTCATATGAAGTTAAAGGCAGGATTTACAGTTTTTTAATTAATGATATTAGTTGTATTAGTTCTGTTTTGTCACTTACAGTTTTTAATGCACAACTATAAACCTCCTCTTGATGCACTATCGGCAGCTACACAGATGAACGTTTCCAATGGAGGTTAATCAGATAAGGGCAAATGGGGGAAATGTTGCCACATGGACTAAAAGGCTAAGCATTTCTCATGGCTGTGCTAAACAATTGACAAACAAGACTTTCATGAATCTTTGTGATGTTAGGATAAGAGAGACAATAAAGAATTGTTAGCAAGCAGATATTCCATGGTTTATAGAGAGGAAAATATATCTAAAAGTCATGACCTATTTTTGAAGCTGTTTTGTGCTTTGTGATTGGCTGCGCTATGTGACTAACAAGTTAGAAAATTATAATCAAAACCAAAGGAGTGAGTCTTGCCGGAGCATAGAATGTTCCAACTGCAAAGGGCAAAATAAGTGTTCTTGTTTCCACTGGCCAAAGCTGCTGTGACCTGGTGTCCTCTGGAGATTGGGAGGTGTATTAGGGCATAACGGAACACATACTGTCTAGATGATTGGCTCCAAGGTAGGCATGTAATGGTGACTGGATTAGAAGTGTGCTCAGGGCTGATATTTAGTCCTGACCAGGACCCGACCCAAACCCACCAGACCCAACCTGGTCGAGACATTTTCAAACCCAAGCCCACCCTTCCCCCCCAAACTGAAGTTAGTGCTGCTGCCACCTTCTGCCCATGGGGCCGGTTCTCCTCCTCCTGCCCGTGGAGTCAGGGTGGCCACTGGATAATCTGGATGTGAAGCCCTCACATTTTTGGTGGGAGACAATAGGTTCTCTCCTGCCCTTGTGATTTAGAAGATGGGTCAGATCACACACTTAGAAAGGGGTCTATTTTCTTCTCATGCCCCAGATAAAATAAGTGAATGGCATAAGTCCCATTAGTTTGAATGGGAGCATGATCAAGTCCTGAGTCATGTAGTTAACATATACCGTATGGGCAAGGCAGGGGGATGGGACCAGGAGGGACCCTTCTAAGGGATGAGAGAGGAGCACAGCCACAGATCTATAACGGGACTCACAAGCTGCAATGCTGAGCATCACAGCGACTAACTTTCAGGTGCCTAGAAAATCAATGAGGAATAATGGGATCCAAAGAGCCTGAGTTAGGACCCCTGACTCACACAATGAACTGGGAGAGACAAACCCCTAAGAATAGGACCCACAAAAGTGAGCATGCTAGGCAGAGAGATGCCTAAACTAGCCAACAGGAGATGCTGACAAGAGGGTGTGTGTAGTCCTTGCCCCTTATAAGGCACCTCACAACCTAAGTCTAGGTTTCAGGGACGCCCTTATTTCTGTTTGAGATCCACAGATGGGAGCGCCTCTCCTGGAGTCAGCTGGCTAAGGCACCTAAGCCATTTCCTGCCAGAAGGAATCAGGCCAGGGGAAGCCTCCCTTTTTTGCCTTGAGCCAGTGGATAGGGCACTTCCTGGGATATGGAACAGCCCAGTTCAATTCCCCTCTGCCTGATGAGGAGATGGGATTTGAATAGGGCTCTGCCGCCCCTTAGCTGGGTGGCTTAACCACAGGATGAGGGATGACTCTGACATACTGGTCTCTGCAGCAGGGCTGTGTGCAGCTGACTTTGCATGTCACTGCCATGGAGAACAAGATGGGACAACGTCTGTTCTCCGAGGGCTTCCAGAACTCACTCCCTGGAGCCCTGCCCAGCTCAGACCCAGGCTTCTCTGCCCTGTGAGTTTCTGCAGTGTCAGCAAGCTAAAGGGAGAGCAAAGACACAAAAGTAGCAAGGCTGAGTGGGCTGAACTCAGTGGCTGGAGGCAGGAATCCCTAGGTGCTAACCCCATTCATGCAGAGAAGACACACATTTTTTCCTATGCATTGAGCTCTTGCAAGCTCCTTGAGCACAGAGGGATCACTGAACACCTTAATAATCTCATCAAATTTTTTTATTTTGTGAGCGAGAATTTTACATTGGAAAACCATTCCAGTGGAAAATTCCCAACCAGCTCTCCCCAGAAGACATGGAGAGCCTATGGACTCCAATGGGAACAAGACTGGGACACTGCTGGGATATAGCATCTAGGCTTCCTCAGGATGAAATAAGAAACATTCCCGTTATCAGGAATGTGTCCAAATGATAGAAAATCAGAGATGGACCCAAACCAAGACTCTAAACCATGTTGGGATCCCAGATTCCTCAAAGTTCAAGAGAGAAGCTTTGGGATCTGAGGTCCTGGATTTGCCCTGTCACTACAAAACTCACCACTAGCTGGATGGGCAGACAATGTCCCCATTGCTGGCTGGCACAATCTCTGTGGAGAGGCAGGTCATGAATGTGTCCTGGAGACTGAACTCGCCTTTGCACCATCCAGATGGGCATCATAGGTCGGAACTGGCCTATTCGTCCTTCAGAAGACTGCCCAGTTGGAGACCATTAGCAAAAGTTCATATGAGTAGAAATAATGAAATCAATGGGAGTTAGGCACATTTGAGGATCCCACTAGGCATCTATATTAATATTTAGGTGCCTAAATACTTTTAACATTTGTCTGTTAGGCACTTTTCAACATTTCACTCCTCAACTCCTCTGTTGCCCAGTGGAGGTTTATATCAGAACATGTCATCGTTCCCCAGGACACTTTATCAGGCACAATCTCTTCCCATTCCATGTCCCCATGGGCAGTGGGTATAACAGACCAGGGGAGGCTAAGTCTCCTCTGGTGCAGCCGCCAACTACCTGCCACTGGACACCTGGGCCATGGTGGGCCTCTCCCTGTCTCTGCTCAGCCTCTTCCCCGAGGCCCCCACCACCAGCTGCTGCCTGGCTGCAGTGATCCTCCCCTCCCCTCCACTCCCCTTGTCCGGAGGTCCCTGCTCGCCATGTGCGTCCCTCCTCTCTTTCACCCCTTTCTCCTGCAAGACCCCTCCGCCCGCCACTCTTGCAGCCATGGAACTCTGATGATGTACACAGTGACTCAGGAAGAAGGAACACTATGGTGCATATGTTGTCCAGCCAGAGAACCTATTCACAGAGGAGAACAGGGGTTTGAAGCACATAAATTGCAACTCCCAAGAGACACGGCAGTGCTATTTCCAAATAGAAATTTACATTTTCAGCTGAAACTTGGGGAGTGGGGTTGTTTGTCATAAAGTCAAAATTTTCTACAGAAAAAAAAACCATATTTTCTGCCCAGCCCTAGTCAAAAGGGACTCATTGCTCAATGGATAGACGGGAGAGATAGGTAGACGAGCACCTACCTCCTCTGTAGGGGAACTGGAGCTGGGGTGTAAATAAGGCCAGCTGCAGGCCTCAGCCAGGTTCTCCCCACGGGCCCCTTTTCCCTCCTCAGTTCTTTCCCCTGAGGTGTGGAGAGGTCAGCAGCCCGCTCCTTGTAAAGTCAAAGTGAGAATGTTGCTAGTGTAAAAGCCTGGGGTTTACAGCTGGTTGGAAAACAGAAACTTCTGTGAGAAATTATGGTATTTTGATATTTGTTTTCATCTTAGCTAGGATTGATGAGTAGAAATATCAAACATTTTCACAGAATGAAAAGTTCTGAAAAACTTGATTGGGAAATGTCAAAACCAAAAATGCTGATTTTTTTTAACCAGAATGAAACACTTTGACATTCCAAAGAAAATTCTTTCATTTAAAAATGTCAGCTGCAAATAAAAAATGTCATTATGAATTAGACCAACTTCTGTTGGTGCAAAAGACAAGCTTTCAAGCTACACAGTTCTTCTTCAGGTTGCTCAGAAACTTCTCTCTTCCACCAACAGAAGTTGGTACAATAAAAGATACTGCCTCACCCGCATTGTCTCTCTCATATCCTGGGACCAACACGTCTACAAATCAACACTGAAACTAATCATTATGAATTGTCAGTTTGACTTAAAATGCCCATTCAAAACATTTCATGGTCATGGAACAAGAAACAGAATGTAGACAGAGACTGGTTTTACATATTATGCTGCAGGGCATATATTGCAGCTCAGGAAAATAACAAGACTCTTCCTTTTCTTCTCCATCACCATGTACAGGGGTGGCAGGTTTGTAGAATTTTTGGTGGTGCCCAGAACCCACCCCCCACGCTCTGCCCCCCCAAACTCCACCCCCCACCACCACCTGCCTAAGTCTCTGGGAGGGAGTTTGGGTCGGGGAAGGAGGTCTGTGGTGCAAGCCCTGGGCTGGGGCAGGAGAGTGGGGTGCAGGATAGGTGAGACGTGGACTCTGGGAGGGAGTTTGTGTGGAGGAGGGGGTCTGGGGTGCAGGCTCTGGAATGGAGTTTGGGTGCTGAGTGCAGGTGCTGGGCTGCGGCAGGAGGTGGGGGTGCAGGAGGGGGTGAGGTATGCAGGCTGTGGGAGGGAGTATGGAGGGGTGGGAGTGCCAGGCTCTGGGATGGAGTTTGGGTGCTGTTTGCAGGCTCCAGGCTGGGAAGGGGGCTGGGGATGCAGGAGGGGATGAGGGGTGCTGGCTCTGGGACTGAGTTTGGGAACGGGAGGGTGCGTGGAGGGATGGGGGTGCAGGCTCTGGAATGGAGTTTGGCTGTAGGCTCTGGGCTGGGACAAGGGGTGGGGGTGAGGGGTGCAGGCTCTGGGAGGGTGTTTGGGGGCAGGCGAGGGGGTGTGGGAAGGGGGTGGGGGTGCAGGCTCTGGGACGGAGTTTGGGTGCTGTGTGCAGGCTCTGGGCTGGGACAGGGGCTGGGGGTGCAGGACGGGGTGAGGGGTACAGGCTCTGGGCTGGGTGCAGGCTCTTGGAGCGAGTTTGGGGGCGGGAGGGCATGCGGAGGGAGGGAGTGCAGGCTCTGGGAGGGAGTTTGAGGACTGAAGAGTATTTGCAGAGTCTGGGGTGGGAGTGGGGGTGGGGAGTTGCAGCGCTTACCTGGGGCTCCTAGGCAGGGCAGGCCAGGAGTCTCCGTGCACTGCTACCCCCAGGCACTGCCCCCACAGCTTCCCATTATCTCCAGGGGCACTTGGGGCAGGACACAGACCCACCTGTCCAGGGGCTGCAGGGAGGGGCCGGCAGCCATGTGGAGGGAGCAGGCAGGAAGCCACTCAGCTTCCCTGCCCTGCCAGTGGTGAATGGTGGTCCACCACCACAGGCCCATAGAACTCGCCGCCCATGACCATGTAATTACAAGGTTTACAATACAGGTTCATGAGGTGCTACTTTAATGGCATCTTTTTATTCAAAAGACCTGCTGCTTGTGTTTATTTTAAGCCCTGTCCAGTCACTTTGCTGATTAAGGTCTTGATTCACAAAGGGGCTTAGGCCCCTAAATGCCATTTTAGGCACCTCAGTCCAACATTTATGCCCCACAGACAGTCACAAACCCCCCGCTCAGCTGCTGCCTTACCCCATAGATGGCCAGATTGTTAAAGGTGTTGAGGCATCGGGTAGGATTTTCAAAAGTATAAAGATGCCTTCCTGACGGCGTCTCATTGAAACTGGTACATTTTAGCCAAACGGTTAGGTTTTGACAATCGGTGTTTTCTGACAAAAAAAAAAGTTAATTGAAAAATTCCTGGCCAGCTCTAATTGGAGCTAAGTTCTTCCTGCCACTGGATCACACAGTGGATCAAGAATGAAGGGTCAGGTTTTTAAAGGTGTTTAGGTGCCCAGTTGGATTTTCAAAAGCATCTAGATGTTTAACATCCATTGGTTTGGACATGTCTAGGTTTATCTCAGAATCCCGCTAGGCATCTTTAAAAATCTGGCCCCAAGTGTCTAAGAGAGTCTAGAAGACCTGACTCTGACCTAGCAGACGACAGCCCAATCCCAATGAATTTAGTGAGACTGAATATCAATAAACTCAGACCTCTTGCTCGCTGCCTATGAGCTGTGTGGCTGACTCTGGGCTTCTCTGGCAGCAAAGAGTTGGCGCTGTGGGTAGAAGATTTATCCATGTCTGTTCTCTAAGGGCGGTTGGTGAGTCAGACCCTGGAGCCCTGTTCATCAGATATAGCAACTCCTTCTCATCCCACCCTCTGTTGCCCTTAGTGCCCATTATACAGTATAGCTGCCCCTTCCTTGCCCCCACCCTTTGCTGTCCCTAGTGCTCATTAACAGTAAAGTTATCAGAGGTCTTTGTCATCAGGTGTCTTTTTCTGCCAGCCAATGGCTATCATAGGAAATAAATACCCCCTTGTCAAGCCTTACCTGTTGCTTGCACCTTCTGTATTATCAGGGCAGAAGCAGTCATAGGAGGTTCACGAATGAGAATGGAGAGGATTTATAACCACATGGGGTGGAAGGATGGCCTAGTGGGCGGGGATCCACTTAGCCATTGCAATGCCCTGAATTGCAGTGCCTAACCTTTAGGTCACCTGCCACCCAGGGGAAATCACAGATCCTCTGTTTGGTGCCCCAGATCTCCATACAATGCCTGGGAAGAGGTAGATGCCTGAGGGGGGATGCACAAAGCCAGCACACTAGGTGGGAAGCTGCCTAAGCCAGCCAGTAGCAGATGCCAAGGGGAGGGAAGTGTTCTAGCAGAGAGTTTTGCGCTTAAGTCCAGGCAGAAAGGAGGTGCCTAGCTCTTCCAGCAATTCACTGCCGGGAGCCCTTCTGGAGCCAGGCGTCTAAGCTGTTTCTTGCAAGATTGGAGGTGGGACATACCTAACCGCATAGCCTATGGTCAAGGGGTGGGAGGGCGAGGGAGAGAAAGGACTGCACCCATGGGAGTAGGACAAAGGACTCGGCCAGGACTTAGAGATGTCCCATGGAGACCTCAGCTCAACTCCCCCTCTGCGTGGTATGGAGCAGGGTTTGAACAGGTTTTCCCCCTTCAGCGGGATGCCCCCACCACTGGGCTGTGGAGCGGGTCCCACATTCTATCCGGACCAAGGCATGTTTAATTATGGATGCAGCGTCAAACATCTGGAGTGGGAGAGCTGGAGGGAGCCTCATGTCAGGCTATCCCATAGCCCAGTGGTTTGGGCACTCCCCTGAGAGGGGACAGATCCCTGTTAATGCCCTTCTCCTCAGGCAGAGGAGGGACTTGAAGTGGCTACTCTCATATCCCATCTGAGTGCCTTAACCAATGGCTTGAAGGTGACTTTTTCCTCCCCACCCCACCAGCTGTGTTGGGTGGAGTGACGTGTGCTCTCAGGACACCTACCGGGCCCTCCAGGTGAGCTTGGTGGGAAACGTTCAACTTCACCTGTTTTGAGGTTCCCTCTGGGGCTTAGCAGTGAGCTAGGCATCTGGGTGCCTGCCTGAGGCAGAAACTTAGGTGCCGACAGGGTTATTCAGCAGCTGAGCGGAGGCAGGGGCGGCTCCAGACACCAGTGCACCAAGCATGTGCCTGGGGCGGCAAGCCATAGGGGACAGCCTGCCGGTCGCCTTGAGGGCGGCAGTCAGGCTGCCTTCGGTGGCATGCATGCGGGAGGTCCGCTGGTCCTGCGACTTCGGCGGCAATTCGGCGGCAAGTACACCGAATCCGCCTTCACAGCGGACCTCCCGCAGGCATGCCACCGAAGGCAGCCTGATTGCATGCTTGGGGCAGCAAAATACACAGAGCCGCCCCTGAGTGGAGGGTTTTTTGGATCATGGGTGCATCTAAGGCCTGGTCTACATTAGAAAGTTAGGTCGACATAAGTCAACTTGCATTGATCTATTTGTGCCCATGTCTACAGTTTGGTCTCTGGCTGATGTAAGCACCTCGTGAAGGTGATGCAGTAAAACCACCTCCCTGAGTGGCATTGAGCCATGGTCGACCTACAGAGGTTGATGCTGCATAAGTGTAGACAGTGCATGACCTGTGTCAACCCTAACAGTCCTCCAGCAGCAGTCCCACAATGCCCCATTCCATGCAACAATGACTCTGCTGGTCACAATGGTGAACTCAACTGCCTCAGGCTCATGGAGACCAGAAGTCACACACCCTTTTCAAATCCCTGCATATTTTTGAAATGCCTTTTCCTGATTGCCCACCTAGGAGCTCTGCCTTGTTTTGTGCAGTTGCAGGCCTTGCGGGAAGAGGAGGAGCAGGGGGTGGAGGCTCGGGGGGAAAAGAAGGGATGGGGCCAAGGAGGGGTCTGGGCTCATGCATGTGTCCCACTTTTGCATTTTGAGAAGGTGGTCACTGTACTACTGCCTGTGGTAAATAGTGCCAATAATCAGTGCCGTTGCCCTAGAATCATATCCCTGGAATGGGGCCTGAAATATTATAGCTTCAGGCAATGGAAAATCCTCCCTCCCACCACCCCGGTAGGCCGTACTCCTCTGCATGGCTGGAGCTGGAGAGCGGTGTGGTACCAAGATGCTCCAAAGATGCCAGTGTCATGAAGCAGGTCATCTTAAAAGTGTCGATGGGAAAAAGGGAAGGTAGTTTTGAAACTTACCTTTTCCTTTCTACTGTGACTGTAAATGATACATCTGTCTCTTTTATCAGTACCTTCTAGTATGGTGGCCTTTGAGGTGTGCCCACTCTGCACCCACAGAAGGCCTGACCCTGTTGAGAAGGTGAAAGAAGAGGACAAGGGAGGACATGTTGGACCACAAACAGAGGGCCTGGAGTGCCGACATGGCAGATGGCATGGAGAAAGGCGGAGTGAACAGGAGAATGGCCCAGGAATCCCAGCAGGAAAAGGAGAGGGAGATGCCCCAGGACACAATGGGCCTTCTCAGGCAGCAAACCCAAATGCTGCAAACCCTGGCTGCCCTACTGATCTTCTGGGAGGGAGCAGGGGGTCCCATGCCACTGTCTCAGCCTCTCTTTGAGGGTCCCCCACCACTCCCACTCCATGTGGGGTACAGGGTCAAGGGGGCAGAGCCCCATGAATGGCCCTGAACTGTATGAATCTAGCCCTGAGAGTCAGCAGAGCTTTATGGGACTAAAAGTGCCTCTTTCCACGTTCTGCTGGGAACAGCCCTACTCAGAGCAGTGACTCCTGGAGGGACCAGCACCAGCTGCTGTAGAGGGAGGGGCAGTGCCTCCCAGTGAACAATTCTTCACTGACCTCTGTGTCAGGGAGGTTCCCTGTGAGTTAGTGGCTGGCTGGAGACCTGCATCATCGCGGTTTAATTCATTCTCTGATCTGATATAAATGTGAAGGCTCTTGTGATCCCTGTCAATGATTCACCTTGCTGGGCTCTTTGTCTGAGGGTATGTCTACACTACGGGATTATTCCAATTTTACAGAAACCGATTTTTGGAAACAGATTGTGTAAAGTGGAGTGCACGCAGCCACACTAAGCACATTAATTCAGCGGTGTGTGTCCATGTACCAAGGCTAGCGTCGATTTCCGGAGCATTGCACTGTGGGTAGCTATCGCACAGCTATCCCATAGTTCCCGCAGTCTGCCCCACCCACTGGAATTCTGAATTGAGATCCCAATTCATGATGGGGCAAAAACAGTGTCGCGGGTGATTCTGGGTAAATGTCGTCACTCAATCCTCCCTCCGTGAAAGCAATGGCAGACAATCATTTCGCACACTTTTCCCTGGATTGCCCGGGCAGATGCCATAGCACGGCAACCATGGAGCCCATTTAGCCTTTTTTCACTCTCACCATATGTCTACTGGATGCTGCTGACAGACACAGTACTGCAGTGCTACACAGCAGTATCCCCTTGCCTTTGCAAGTTAGCAGAGATGGTTACCAGTCCTATTGTACAGTCTGCTGCTTTGCGAGTTGGCAATGACGGTTACCAGTCATATTGTACCGTCTGCTGCTGTCATGGGTGCTCCTGGATGGCCTCGGTGAGGTCGGCTAGGGACGCATGGACAAAAATGGGAATGACTTCCCAGGTCATTCCCTTCTTTATGTTTTGTCTAAAGGTAGAGTCAATCCTGCCTAGAATATCGGGCAAGCCTACTAAAGAACCAGAGAGGACAGCCATTCTGTGTCAGAGCCCCAGATATCCTGCAGAAATGATGAGCTGCATGCCATTCTAGGGGGTGCCCCTGCAACAACCCCACCCATTGCTTCCCTCCTCCCACACCCCTCCTGGGCTACCGTTGCAGTTATCCCCCCATTTGTGTGATGAAGTAATAAAGAATGCATGAATAAGAAACAGTGACTTTATTGAGATAAAACTGGGGGGAGGCAGCCTCCAGCTACTATGATATTCCATCCAGGACTGAATCTCCATTAGACATTAAAGGTGTGTGTGTGGGGGGGGGGGTGAGGAGCACAGCCTCCAGCTGCTATGATATTCCAGGTAGGACTGAACCTCCAGGAGACAAAGCTTAAAGAAGAGAATGACCGGGAGTCATTCCCATTTTTGCCCAGGTGCTCCCGGCCGAACTCACCGAAGCCAGCCATGAGCACTCATGGGATGATGACGACGGCTACCAGTCCTATTGCACCGTCTACCATCAGGAAGGGAAGGGGAGGGGATGCTACTGTTTAGCGCTGTAGCACCGTGTATACCAACAGCATCCAGTAGACATACAGTGTGACAAAGTTCCTCCTCTACCTTGGTGGGTCCTGCGCTTATTGGCAGATTTGCTCACCTCAGTGATCTTCCCCACAGTTGGGGTCAACTCCTCCTGTGTCTGATCAGGAGTTAGGAGATTTGGGGGAACCCGGGCCCACCCTCTACTCCGGGTTCCAGCCCAGGGCCCTGTGGATTGCAGCTGTCTATCGTGCCTCCTGTAACAGCTGCATGACAGCTACAACTCCCTGGGCTACTTCTCCATGGCCCCCTCCAAACACCTTCTTTATCCTCACCACAGGACCTTCCTCCTGGTGTCTGATAACTCTTGTACTCCTTAGTCCTCCAGCAGCACACCCTCTCACTCTCAGCTCCTTGTGCCTCTTGTTCCCAGCTCCTCACACACACTTCCTCTCCTCTGGCTCCCCCACCCCCCGCCTGACTGGAGTGAGATCTTTTTAACCCAGGTGCCCTGATTAGCCTGCCTTGATTGGCTTCAAGTGTTCTAATCAGCCTGTCTGCCTTAATTGGTTCTAGCAGGTTCCTGATTACTCTAGTGCAGCCCCTGCTCTGGTCACTCAGGGAACAGAAACCTCTTTCTCCAGTGGCCAGAAGACCTCCCTTGTACTTCTCTGCTGTAGAGGGTAGGAGGGAGGGGGCTGCTGCTGCTGCTGCTGTTCCTGCTGGGCCCTCGCTGCTGCTGTTACTGCTCTGGCTGCTCCCCTGGCTGGGCTAGACACCACCACCTACTCCCTTTCTCTGCTATCTGCTTCCTGGCTGGCTAGTAGATTTTCCCCCCACCACCTCAGTTGCTGCTGTTACTCCACTCACAGCCCCTTGGGGGGGGGCTGCTGGCCTGCTCCCCAGAGGAGGGGAGTGAAGGACCCCAGCTCCAGCCCTTGTTGCTGAAGACTCCACCACCACCATCTTCTGAGCGGGGTCCCTCCTGCCTGGCCACCAGACCACCGCCTGGAGCTGCTGGAGCTGCTGTGTTTGCTACTGGGGAGCTGCTGGAGCCCCGAGGAGGAGGAGGGGGAGGAGAAGGAGAGGACCGCCTGCTGCTGGAGGACCTCATAGCGGCTCTGAAAACCACTGTGGAGGGGGCACTTGAGGACTGAGTATTTTTTGGACTGTGTTCTTGTGGTGGGGGTTTGGACTGTGTCTGTTGGGACACTGGGGGTGTGGCGTGGAGCCTGCCTCCGGTCCATCCGTGTCCCCCTCCGCCCCCACCACCGTCGTTGCCCCCTCCACCACCCCCGCTGACTGTTTTCTCTCTACCTCAATCTCCTGCCTCTGGGACTGAGCTGCTCACCTGCCTTGCCACGCCCACTTCCGCCATTTGGGCCTGCAGCAGCAGCCAGCTACAATTGACTTTTTGCACAAGTCCTCGTGGGCGCACCCCCCACCCCCACCCCCTTGGCCTGGCCCCCTCTCCTTTGCCACATTTGTCTGCCCCACTCATTTCCCTCTGTTGCCCTGATTGTCCTGCCCCAGCCCTGCAGCTAGCCCCATCGTCCCTCTGCCCCGCTCCAGCTCAACTTTTTCCCCCACTCCCTGTGCTTCCCCAGCCCTGATTAGCCCCTCCCCTTGTGCGCCCATGCCCCTTCCATGCGCTTGTGCTCTTCCCCCATTTGAGTTTGCCCTTGTTCACTGCACCCCCCAATGCTGTTAGCCCCCCTGATCCCCTAGTGCAACTAGAGGAGCCGGAATTCCCCTCTGGGTCGGTGACCTGCCACCCTCCCACCCCTGGGTCCTTGATTGCTCCCCACGCCCCTTTAGCCTTCCCTTTCTGGCACCCTCCTCCCCTGCCTGCAGCCTAGCGGGGAGGGGTGGTCGCCTCCTTTCCCTCCCCTCCCCTCGCTGTTTGTCCCCCTCCCCGCTCTCGTTATGGCGGGGGACGCGGCGGGGCAGACCCCTCGCGATGCTCCCTCCGCACCTCCTCCAGAAGCCCCCATGTCCATTCCCCTAGCCTCTACCTCGACCGCTGCTGCCGGTCTATCTGCCCCCGCCCCCGCTGGGGCACCTGCTGGGGCAAGTACCGGGGAGACGTCTGCTGCTGCCACGTCCCTCGCCCCTTCCGATTCGGGGGGAGCCCCCCCAGCTGGTGGGAAAGGTTGGGGTGGGAAGAAGGGTAAGGGCCCCGCTAAAAAGACCAAGCCCTCCATGGCGGGGACTACCCCCGCTGCCGCAGCCCCGCTACTGGCCGCGGAATCCCTCCCCACTGTTCCCTCTACCAGCTCCGCAGGTGTCCCTCCCCCGGCCCCCAGGTCGTATGTCAAGGTGGCGGCGGCCCCCCCACCTGCCGCTGCTCCTCCAACCGCCGCTTCCGCTTCCATCTATAGCGGCCGGGGCCCCTTCCCCACCTTGACCAGGAAGCACGGCGTCCGTTGCCTCCTGGTGCCCACCTTGCCCCATGTGGAGACCTACGTGCGGGCGTTGGCGAGGGTGGTGGGCCCCACGGCCATCGTGGCAGCCTCCAAAATGTATGGGAGGGTAGTCTTCTTCCTGGCATCAGAGGCCGCTGCCCAGTAGGCGGTAGAGATGGGTCTGGTGGTGGGGGGTGTTTTCGTCCCCCTGGAGCCATTGGAAGACCTGGGGGTCCGTTTGATTCTGACCTCTGTCCCTCCCTTCCTGCCCAATGCCACCCTGCTGCCCACCCTTTCTGCCCTGGGGCGCCCTATCTCCGTCATCAGCCCTCTCCCGTTGGGCTGCAAGGACCCCGCCCTCCGTCATGTCCTCTCGTTCCACCGGCAAGTGCAGCTTCAACTGCCGCCGGCGGTGCGTGATGGAGAGGCGCTCGAGGGGTCCTTTGTGGTCCCCTACCAGGGAGCCCGCTACCGGGTGCATTACTCGACGGGGGAGGCCTGGTGCTACCTCTGCCGGGCGATGGGGCACGTCCAGAGGGACTGCCCCTTGGCCCGGCACGGAGGAGCATCCGGGACCCCCGAGTCACAGCAAGGCACCGGGCCCTGTCACTGCCGATGCCCCTGGCTGCCCGGCACCTGAAGCTGCCCCTCCTCCTTCTCGGTCTACCGTTGTGAAGGAGGGTGTGGCGGAGATAACGCCGGGCGTGGGAGAGGGCCCGCCCTAGGAAGACTCCTCTCTTGTTCCTGTTGCCCCTCTATTGCCTCCCCGAGTCTCTAAGCCATTGCCTTTGCCCCCAGACCCGACCCCTGTTAGCCAGCCCCCGGATGATGCCATGGAGGTCCTTGGTGCATGGGACGCGGGGCAAGCGGAAGGCTCGGGCCTCGTTACATCTTTCAGATTCGGAGACCCCCCCGGAAGAGCAGGAAGGGGGTCTCTGATGACGAGGCTTCCGCCTTGCCCCCTGACGATGCCCGTTTTGTGGTGCCGGCTGGGGATGACATGGCAGCACCAGACGGTGACACTGCCCCTCCTCCAGGGTCCCTTCCCGAGGAAGCCCCCAAAGGAGCCACTCTTGTCCCCTTGCCATCCGAAGCCCCCACGAGCACTGAGGTGGGCGTCGCTTCAGGTGTTGGTGGGGAGGGCCCCGGGGTGGCGGACGGCGATCTCCCCTCCATCTACGAGGAGATCGAGGCCCTGGGTCTGACCCCAGTTACGCAGGGGGAGGACGACCCTTTGCTAGCAGGCCTCGATCTGAGTGACCTCACCTCGGTCCCCCTGTCCCCGGGTTCCCTTCCCCTGACTGCCGCTTCTGCTCCCGCCTCTGAGGGTCCCCTGGGGTCTTCCATCAGCCCGGCTGCGGGTGGCACCCTGCTGACGGCCGCTGAGCCCATTGGGGCGATGGCCGGTGCCCCTCTGCCCGGACCCGAATCCCAGGGGGGGCCCCTCTTTGGTGTGGGCCAACCGACCTCCTTCCCGGACGGGGACCCCATTGCTGCCTTTCCATCTCCAGATGCCATGGCTGCCGCACCTGCCCTAGATGCTGAGCCCACCATCGTTGAGGGTCCCCTACTCACCCCCCAGATCCCTGAGCCTGACCAAGAGGGGCCACCTTCCTGCGGCCCAACTATTGAGGCTCAGGATCCTGCTTCTGCCCCTCTCCCCGATTCTCTTCCCGATTCCACCCCTACTCCTGACTCCTGCCCTATCCCTTATGCAGGCCCCGTCCTTGTCTCCTCCATCTACCATGACGCCATTGCTGCCCCTGAGGTAACCCCCCAGGGAGCAGCCTTAGTTGTTTTTCCCTGCCCTGACCCATCAGGGGCTGCTGTTCTCCTTCCGCCGCCCCCTGTTGAACCGGGGAGCGGGGCGGGCTGCATGGCGTCGGCTCATCGGACGCCATGTCGAGGGTCTGCCCCCTGCCTGCCTACCTTGGTGGGCCATGGGGCTGTGACGGGGGCCCCGCTGGGGGACGGTCATCGGTCCATTGCCCCGCCCCCCCATGCGCTGAGGGAGGAGCTGCGGGGGTTCCTTGAGGACGTCCGTGGCTCCCGCAACAAGGTCCAACTTGCGCTCCAGCGGTGGGGGGATTTCCATCTGATCCTCTGGGCCGTGAGGGCCCTCGTGTGGGAGGGTAAGAGGACCGGGAAGCAGGCCACCGCGGCCTACCGGCAGGTCTGCCTCTTCCGTAGCTCTCTACTCACCTACAGGGTTGGTCACGGATTGCTGCGCGGCCTGACGGAGGCCATGGGCATGTCTGCCGGCAAGTATCCCCCCCAGCCCTCCTCATGGCGCCAATCATCTTTGCCACTTTAAACACCCGGGGCTGTAGGATGGGTCTCCGCAGGAGCCAGGTGCTCTCCTTCCTTCGGGATGGGAGGTACTCTGTGGTTTTCCTGCAGGAGACCCATACGGATCCGGCCGCTGAAGCTAGCTGGCAGCTGGAGTGGGGGGACAGGGTCTACTTTAGCCACCTCTCGGTTCGCTCGGCCGGAGTGGCTACCCTGTTCTCCCCCGACCTATGGCCTGAGGTGCTGGGGGTTGCTGAGGCTGTGCCGGGCCGCCTGCTGCACCTCCGGGTCCCCATGGAGGGGCTTGTGGTTAATCTCGTCAACGTCTATGCCCCGACATCGGGCCCGGAGATGTTGCGTTTTTATCAGCAGGCATCCGCCTTCCTCGGCTCCCTGGATCCTCATGAGTGCCTGGTCCTGGGCGGGGACTTTAACACCACCCTCGAGGAACGGGACCGCTCGGGGACCGAGCAGTGCCCAGCCGCCGCAGACGTCCTCCAGGAGATCGTCGAACGCCACTTCCTGGTGGACGTCTGGCGTGACCACCACCCGGACGACGTCTCGACGTTCACCTTCGTCCGGGTGGAGGCCCATCGGTCATGCCACTCCCGGCTGGACTGCATTTACCTGTCACATTTCCACCTTTCATGAGCCCACTCCTTCAGCGTTCGGCCGGCCCCCTTTCAGGATCATCACCTTGCCACCGTGACGGCCTCTCTCTGCGCGGAGAGGCCAGGGCCAGCCTATTGACACTTTAATAATAGTTTGCTGGAGGACGCGGGCTTCGTGGCGTCCTTCTGGGAGTTCTGGCTGGCCTGGGGAGGGCAGAGGCAGGCCTTTCCCTCTGCGGAGCGTGCCGGGAGAAGCGGGAGGAGCTCCAGGCCCTCGAGGATCATCGAGCCCGGGGTACCTTTGTTCGATCCCGCATCCGCCTCCTTCGGGAGATGGATCACGGCTCCTGCTTCTTCTACGGCCTGGAGAAAAGGAGGGGGGCTGAAAAGCACGTCACCTGCCTCCTGGCGGAGGACGGCACCCCCCTCACGGATCCGGCGGAGATGTGTGGGAGGGCCAGGGCCTTCTACGTGACTCTTTTCTCCCCGGATCTGACCGATCCTAACGCTTGCAAAGTGCTCTGGGACGGACTCCCGATGGTCAGCGCGGGTGACCGGGACCGGCTGGCGCTGCCTCTCACTCTGGCTGAGTTCTCAGAAGCCCTCCGTCGCATACCCACCAATAAATCTCCAGGCATGGACGGGCTGACCGTGGAGTTCTACCGAGTGTTCTGGGACGTCCTCGGCCCAGACCTAGTCACCGTCTGGGCCGAGTCTTTGCGGGGCGGGGTCCTCCCTCTCTCGTGCAGGCGAGCCGTGCTCGCCTTACTGCCGAAGAGGGGGGACCTCCGTGATTTACGGAATTGGTGTCCCATCTCGCTCCTCAGCACGGACTACAAAATCGTTGTGAAGGCCATCTCGATGCGGCTAGGGTCCGTGCTGGCGGACATGGTCCACCCCGACCAGACCCACACCGTTCCAGGCCGCACGATCTTTGATAATCTGTATCTGATCCGGGACCTTCTGGAATTAGGGTGTAGGGATGGTCTGTCGTTCACCCGCTTGTCCCTGGATCAGGAGAAGGCGTTCGACAGGGTGGACCATGAGTATCTCCTGGGCACTCTGCAAGCGTTTGGCTTTGGACCCCAGTTTGTGGGTTTTCTCCAGGTGCTGTACACTTCCGCGGAGTGTCTGGTCAGGCTCAACTGGGCCCTGACCGAGCCGGTCAGCTTCAGGCGAGGAGTACGGCAGGGGTGTCCCCTCTCGGGTCAGCTGTACACTCTGGCGATCGAGCCCTTCCTCTGTCTCCTCCGTCGGAGGCTGACGGGGTTGGTGCTCCGGGAGCCGGAGCTGCGGCTGGTCCTGTCGGCATACGCCGATGATGTGCTCCTCGTGGTCCAGGACCCGGGCGATTTGGCGCGGGTGGAGGCTTGCCAGGCCATTTATTCGGCAGCCTCCTCCGCCCGGGTGAACTGGGTCAAGAGCTCTGGCATGGTGGTCAGGGACGGGTGGCAGGTGAGCTCCCTCCCACCCGCGCTTCAGGCCATCCAGTGGAGCGCGGGTCCGCTGCTCTATCTCAGCGTTTACCTTTCTGCCACACATCCGTCTCCGCCGGAGAACTGGCATGGTTTAGAGGGCGGGGTGAGGTCCCCCCTCTTCGGCAGTAAGGCGAGCACAGCTCGCCTGCATGAGAGAGGGAGGACCCCGCCCCGCAAAGACTCGGAAATGGACAGGACTACTCCGGTGCCTGTCTCTCTCCGAGGGAGGGCGCTGGTGCTGAATCAAGTAGTCCTGTCCATGCTCTGGTACCGGCTCAACACCCTGGTCCCGGCCCCAGATTTCCTGGCCAACCTCCGGATGGCGGTTCTGGAATTCTTTTGGCCAGGGATGCACTGGGTCTCTGCAGGGGTCCTCCACCTGCCCCTGGAGGAGGGGGGGCAGGGCCTGAAGTGCCTGCGCACTCAGGTCCATGTCTTCCGCCTCCAGGCCCTTCAGAGGCTCCTGTATGGTGCGGGTAGTCTGGCGTGGAGCGTATTGGCACACGCCTTCCTCCGCCGCTTCTGAGGGCTCCAATATGACTGGCAGCTCTTTTATCTCCATCCGAGAGGTCTTCCGCAAGACCTCTCTGGGCTGCCGGTCTTCTACCAAGGCCTCCTCCGGACCTGGAAGCTCTTTTTTACGACCAGGTCCGTGGCGGCCACCGTGGGGGTTGATCTCCTCGCGGAGCCCCTGCTACACAACCCCCAGCTCCGTGTGCAGGTGGCGGAGTCCCCCGCGGTGTGCCAGAGGCTGGTCTTGGCGGGAGTCACCAGGGTTGGAGACCTCCTGGACTACAACTGGGGAGACTGGTTGGATCCCCTGATGCTCGCTCAGCGCATGGGGCTCTCCAGACCTCGTACTCCCTGGCTCGTACTTCAGGAGGTGAAGACCGCTTTACTGCCCGCTGCTCGGGCCTACCTCGACCGGGTCCTGCGAGAGGGCGCGCCCCGCACACCTTCCACCTCGGGCCCCGTGGACCTTTTTATCTGGCCTCTGCCCCATGGACCCAATTGATCCCCTCGCCCTTTCATGGTGAGCCGGCTGCCCAATCTGCAGCCGGTTCTGTTTCAGACCGCGCCAAGAAAACATCTGTACACGCTCGTGCTCCACATGCTTCACTACCTCACCCTCGCGTCCCACCCCGATACGAAATGGCGGGACCTCCTGCCACCTCTCGAGGGTGAGGAGCCCCGGTGGGCCGGCCTGTATTCTGCCCTGGTCCCGAGGCCCACCGGGGATGTCAGTTGGCGGCTCCTTCACAGGGCCATGAGCACGGGCGTGTACTTGGCGCGGTTTACCCCTGTCCCCAACACCTGCCGCTTTTGCGGCGTGAAGGAGACCCTGACGCACGTTTATTTAGAGTGCGCCAGGTTGCAGCCCCTGTTCCGGCTCCTCTTGGATCTCCTATTGCATTTTTGGTTGCACTTTTTCCCTCACCTGTTTATCTATGCACTCCCCATCCGTGGCCCCACAAAGTCGCGGGATCTCCTTGTCAACCTCCTCTTGGCCCTGGCCAAATGAGCCATCTACAAAACCAGGGAGAGGAGGTTGGCCAACGGGATTTCCTGTGACTGTGGGGCCTATTTCTGCTCCTCTGTCCATTCACGCATCCGGGCAGAGTTCCTCTGGGCGGCGTCCACTGGCTCCCTTGACGCCTTCGAGGAGCAGTGGGCGTTGTCCGGGGTTCTCTGCACGGTGTCCCCATCAGGTTCCCTTCGTTTAGCCCTCTGACCTCACTCCCGATCCTGTTTTTTTCATTTGTTGTCTCCCATAATTAGTTGGTATCACAGACCTGTGGATCCTCCCCTTAGGTTGAGGGGAGGTCCTTTAACAGTGGGTGGGCTTCGCCCGCCCACTTCCTGGATGCCAAATAGGACCAGACTCCTGTACCCTACTGGTTTAGGTCTGTCACAACGGTGTCATTGAAAAAAGGCAAGAAACGATTTTTTTCCCTTTTCTTTCACGGGAGGGAGGGGGGAAGAGATTGATGACATATACCCTGAATCACCTGCAACAATGTTTTTGACCCTTCAGGCATTGGGAGCTCAGCCAAGAATGCAAATGCTTTTCGGAGACCGCAGGAACCGTGGGATAGCTCGAGTCCTCAGTCCCACCTCCCTCCCTCCCTCCATGAGCATCCATTTGATTCTTTGGCTTTCCATTACGCTTGTCATGCAGCACCATGTTGAGTCCCTGCTGTGGCCTCTGTCTATCATAGCCTTGGAGATTTTTTCAAATGCTTTGGCATTTCATCTTTTGGAATGGAGTTCTGATAGAACAGATTCATCTCCCAATACATAGAATACAGAGACCAGATTCAGTATCTCCCGTACGGTCCATTCTGGAGCTCTTTTTTGATTCTGGGACTGCATGGTCACCCGTGCTGATCAGCGCCCCATGCTGGGCAAACAGGAAATGAAATTCAAAAGTTCTCAGGGCTTTTCCTGTCTATCTGGCGAGTGCATCCAAGTTCAGATTGCTGTCCAGAGTGGTCACAATGGTGCAGTGTGGGATAGCGCCCGGAGGCCAATACCTCAAATTGCGGCCACACTAACCCTAATCCGAAATGGCAATACCAATTTCAGTGCTACTCCCCTCATTGGGGAGGATTACAGATACCGGTATTAAGAGCCCTTTATATAGATATAAAGGGCTTCGTTGTGTGGATGGGTGCAAGGTTAATGCGGTTTAATGCTGCAAAATTCGATATAAACTCATAGTGTAGACCAGGCCTGAGTGATACCTTGTTCCCCAGCTAACTGTGTATTGGACAGGGTTGGGCGGAGCCCACCCTGGAGTCAAAGTTCAGAAGAGCAGAGCTGGGCCAGGCAGAGGAAGGAGGAGAGTGGGGAATGAAGAAAGTGGTGGCCTGGGTTTGCCAATGGGGAGATGGAGGAGAGAATGGGCTGGTGTTTGGAAGTGGGGTGGAAGGAAGCAGGGCTGTTCCCTGGATCTAGGACCATGTCAGGGGAATGGGGCTGAGCAGAGGAGGGGACTGATGGGCAGAGGGGTTAAGCAGGGATCTCTGAGGAAGCTGAGTCACAAACTCTGGGTGGGGAAATTGGCTCTGGCCGGTGGGAGGGGGAATCTCAAAAGACAGGGGCTGGAAGTGTCTGTGGGTTATGAGTGGGCAATTACGGGATTAGAGGCTGTAGGTGTTTGTTTGTGGGGTCTGGGCTGTGTGAGAGAGAGGGAGGGAGATACTCAGGGACTAGGGTAAGAGGGGTTCAGTGGATATAGGACATGGTGGGGGCTGGAGTCAAAAGGCCTGAATCTCCTCTTCCTTAGACCAGCTGTAATGCATCACAACTCCACTGAGTTACCCTGGGGTCAGAGGGGAGTTAGCCCCATTGAATTACTCCTGACTAAGTGTGGGTTGTGTCAGTCCCATTGACTGCAATGGAGTTACTTCTAACTTTTCTTAAAGTTAGGGTATTTTGGTGCTGATATTTTTTTCACACACAGAGAGATCAAACCGGGGCTCAGATGCTCACAGCAGCAGGGTCCCCAGTGCTTGATGGTTATCGCACCAGAGTGCAGGCCAGATACCAGCCTTTTGGGGGAAATCAAGTTACAATGCAATTGGCCATAATGTGTAGCTCTCCAGTTAGGCACGTCAGCCTTTGAAGTGGTTGGTGTGGCGCTAAACAGATTACACAGTGTATGTGCATGGAGAGAGCATGAGATGGTTGAACGCTACCTCTGGATCACAAGACCTAAGCTTCTGAAGGAGGAATGGTCTGGCCATCAAACCTGAGCACCACTCCGACACTGAATTTGAATCTAATAGTGGGCCAAAATCTGAAACTAAAAGAAGGTGGCATCTGCCTCTGTCCAGGGGTTTTTAATTTTTGGAAATGTCACCCGAGCACAGCAGAAAATTTGGAAGGTGCTGAAACTACTTTGGAATTAAAAATAGGTTACACATGCACATTTCTGCTGGGCAGAGAGGATTTTGGGGGGGGGGGGAGGGGACGACAGGAGAGGGTGTTACCCGGTGGCTTTCTGTACCCAAAGCTCTCAGTAACTTTACTCCTTATGAGGCGGTGTCAGGAAATTAATCAATGGGGACACAGTGTACCCATCTGATAAGTGGTTGATATAAACAGTGCAAACAAGAGTGCTTTCACTTAAAGCTTTTACTTTATTTAGTCTCCAGCACATACACACACAAGCAACAGGTTATGTTGGAGCACCCCAAACTGTAGTTATCTCAAGGTCTGGAGTGGTCCTCGAGTGTCCAGTGACAGATTTCCAGTGGCCAGCCTTCCGTCTACCACCAGGGAACTGAAGATGGATTCACAGCAGAGTTCACTTAACCCAGATCTTGTCCCCTACTTATCCTTACAAGTGTTACATAGCTTACCAATCAAAACCAACCATTAAACAAGAAGCAGGTGTTAAAAACATGTCACTTAAAAATAATAATAAAAAAAACACTAGCAAGCAATTTTGAGCTGTTAGCCTTGCAGCTGAATTTCCACCTAACAGCAGTCAAAACTATAGCCAGACTTCCTGTTTTTTCTAAGATGCAAATTTCAGCAATTTCAAAAGAGAGCTTACCAGGAAGGATGCAGGCTCATGCTCACATCTTGTGGTCGCTCAACTCCTGAGCTGCTTTTAGCAATGAGCGAGATAATCAGGATTCCAGCTACTGGCAGTGGCCTAGGCATTTGGCTAGTTGACAAAAGCTCCCCTAACAAGGGGTTTTGGGGGTAGCAACAGAGGGGTGTTAAAGGGGGGGATAAATGGGGTGGTGAGTCAATTGGAGAGTTGTGGAAGCTAGGTGGGGTGGAGGAGAATGGTGGTCCACTGCGAAGGGGGACGTAATAGTGAATGACAGGAGACTGGGGGGAAATAGGGGAAGAGGCAGAACAGGTATGCCTGACAGCCCCTATTTCCCTCCTGTGTGTATGCCAATATCTGCCAATTCTAGCTATTGCCAGCCCCGGGGAACAGCCTTAACTTTGTGTTAACTAACGTTTTTTTTTTTTGGTTTGTTGCAATAGATAGATAGATCTTATCTAATTTACACTGGTGTAAGCCTAAAGTAACACCATTAACTTTAGTTAACTTAGTTTGGATCATTACCAAATGATCTGGGATTGTTTAGTCTGCAGAAGAGAAGAATGAGGGGGGATTTGATAGCTGCTTTCAACTACCGGAAAGGGGGTTCCATAGAGAATGGATCTAGACTGTTCTCAGTGGTGGCAGATGACAGAACAAGGAGTAATGGTCTCAAGTTGCAGTGGGAGAGGTCTAGGCTGGATATTAGGAAAAACTTTTTCACAAGAAGGGTGGTGAAGCACTGGAATGGGTTACCTAGGGAGGTGGTGGAATCTCCCTCTTAGAGCTGTGGAGTAAGATATTGTGAGAGAAATTCTTTGGTAAATAATGTTTAATAATTAATGTTTATAAGAAAATCATGATCTGGGCATAGTCTTGAATAGGAAATGAGTCTCAATAATTTGCCTTATCTATCTATCTATCTATTCACAATCAAATAGAAATCTATCAGTATGACACAATTAGGTTGTGTGTTAGGACAAAGAACGGTCCTCCCTCTCTCTCTCTCTCTCTCTCTCTCTATCTAATTTCAGACTCTGCCTTTGTCTGTCATATATGCAGTGTACACAACCATGCACAAAGATAGTATTCTAATACTAATAAAAGGACAACTTCTTAGATCCTTTCTCAGTTTGGATGTGACTAGATTTACACTGGATGGCATATGGAATACAAGATCGGTTCATGTGATGGCATTTTCCCATTCACACGAATATTATAACAAAATGACCCCTGACAAATAACTTGTACCAGAGTTTATGTTACTACTGAACTTAGTCCCGTGTCTTTGGTCCAAGGCCTTGTCAGTATTAAACTGGTGGTGTCAATGGAGCTATTCTGCATCTGCTCTGGTTTAGCTGAAGCCTGGTCTACACTAGGCGTTTAAACCGGTTTTAGGAGCGTAAAAGCAATTTAACGCCACAACTGTCCACACTAGGAGGCACCTTATATCGATTTTAATGGCTCTTTAAACCGGTTTCTGTACTCCTCTCTAACGAGAGGAGTAACGCTAGTATCGGTATTAACATATCGGATTAGGGTTAGTGTGGACGCTGATCGACGGCATTGGCCTCAGGGAGCTATCCCACAGTGCACCAGTGACCGCTCTGGACTGCAATCTGAACTCGGATGCAGTGGTCAGGTAGACAGGAAAAGCCCCGCGAACTTTTGAATATTTCCTGTTTGCCCAGCGTGGAGCCCCGATCAGCACGGGTGGGGATGCAGTCTGAAATCAAAATAAAAAAAGAGCTCCAGCATGGACGATGCGGACGTGATCGCTGTAAGGGCAGGCAAATCTGTTCTATCAGCGCTCCGTTACAGAAGACGAAATTCAAAATCATTTTTTAAATATCTCCAGACAGACGCCATAGCAGGGACTCAGCGCACTGCTGCGTGGCAAGCGTAATGGAAAGCCAAAGAATCAAATGGACGCTCATGGACTGGAGGACTCAAGCTATCCCACAGTTCCTGCAGTCTCTGAAAAGCATTTGCATTCTTGGCTGAGCTCCAAATGCTTCTAGGGTCAAAAACAGTGTCCGCGGTGGGTCAGGGCATAGCTAGGCAATTTACGCACCCCCCCCCACCGACCCCCAGAAGTGAAAGGGAAAACAATCCTGTCGTTACTCTTTTACATGTCACCCTATCTTTACTGAATGCTGCAGATAGACGCGATGGTGCAGCATTCAACACCAACATCCTTGCTCCCCCCCCCCCGCCATGGGTGACTGATGGTACAATAAGACTGATACCCATTGTCATCATCAGCCTATAGGCACATGGGGCAGTGCAAAAGGCCTGGTAACCATGCATACTAGCATCGGTTAGGTCCATCAAGGGCGCTTGGCCCTAATTTTTCCTGGTAGATGGTACAATATGGCTGATAACCATCATCATCATAGCAACAGGGGGCTGAGCTTCATCAGCCCCCACCCTTCATGTGTAAAGAAAAGATTCAATTGCCCCTGGACTAGCAGCAGGATGCTGGGCTCCTCTCCTCCACACTCCTTAATGTCCTATGTGGACTATCATAGCAACTGGAGGCTGCCTTCCACTCATTTCTCACTAACAAGTATTCCTGCATTCTTTATTACTTCATCACACAAGTGGGGGGACAATGCTATGGTAGCCCAGGAAAGCTGGGGAAGAATGGAATGAACAGGTGGGGTTGTTGCAGGAGCACCCCCTGTGAATAGCATACAGCTCATAATCTATGCAGGATCTGACACAGAGCAGCTGTGCTCTCTGGTTCTCTGATACAGTGGTTCTCTAGTACACTTGCCCATATTCTAGGCAGGACTGATTCTATTTTTAGATACCAAAAAGAAGGGATTGACTCAGGGAGTCATTCCCAATTTTGGTTTTTGCGCCCCTGGCTAAGAGCAGCCAGGGGCACTTATGACAGCAGCAAATGGAACAGTGCAAAAGGATTGGTAGCCATGCCCATCTTATTACCAATTTATGGTATGGTAGATGGTACAATATGGCTGATAACCATCTCTGCTATCATGCAAAAGCAAAAGCATGCAGCTGTGTGCCACTGCTGAATCGCCTCTGTGAGCGGCATCTAGTACACATACGGTGACAGTCACAAAAGGTGAAACAGGCTCTATGATTGCCATGCTATGGCATCTTCCAGGGCAATCCAGGGAAAAAAAGGCATGAAATGCTTGTCTGCTGTTGCTTTCCCAGCGGAAGGAGTGACTGACGACATTTACCCAGAACCACCCGCGACAATGATTTTTGCCGCATCAGGCACTGGGATCTCAACCTGGAAATTCAAAGGGTGGGGGGAGGCTGCGGGAACTATGGGATAGCTACGGAATAGCTACCCACAGTGCAATGCTCCAGAAATCGACGCTAGCCTCGGACCGTGGACGCACACCACCGATTTAATGTGTTTAGTGTGGCCGCGCACACTCGATTTTATACAATCTGTTTTGTTAAACCGGTTTATGTAAATTTGGAATAATCCCGTAGTGTAGACGTACCCTGAGATGGGAATCTCACCCTTATATCTCTGTTGCATTCATTTTCTCCAGGCTCCTTTTACCCACACTTGGATCCTTGTGTGTATTGGCCATGACCAAATCATGATTCCTTTGAAGTGAGTGGCTAAATTCCAGTTACTTCAATGGGATCAAAATTTGGCCTCATTATCCAAAGTCTGATTGTCTTTAGGAAACATTGCAAAACCTTCCTCTTGAATAAGCGTTTCGACAACGTCAAGAAAAACACAACACTGATTTATGCAGTGGTGTTGTAGCCATGTTGGTCCCAGGATATTAGAGAGACAAGGTGAATGAGGTAAGAGCTTTTATTCCTCAACTTCTGTTGTTGAGAAAGACAAGCTTTCAAGCTTACACAGAGATCTTCTTCAGGTCTAGGAAATGTACTCAGAGTGTTACAGCTAAATACAAATTGGAATGGATTGTTTAGTGCAAATAGTTAACACATATTTCAAGGGACCATTCAAGGTGAATTGGTCTGTTGACGACACTGGGTATTATCAAACAATTACAATCTATACTCAATGGGGACCACGTCCTGAAAGAAATCTTTCCATCACTCCCTCTTCTGGCCTTCAGACAACCTTCCAACCTCTCCAAGCTCATCCTCTGAAGCAGGCTCCCCAAAGAACAGGACAGACCAACACAAAGCAACACCAAACCCTGCCAGAACAACAGATATAAAACCTGTAGACATATCTCCACTGCTATGATGATCATCACCCCCAACAAAACACCTGTCAAGATCCATGGGTCCTACACATGCCTATTACAAAATGTGATGTGCCTCATGCAGTGTACTAAATACCCCAATAACAATTATGTGGGTGAAACCAATCACTATGCTCTTGAATGAACTCACACAGGAAAATGATAAAAGACAAAAACACCCTAGTGCCTGTGGGTGAACACATTTCATAAAGTGATCATTCTATATCTGCAAAAAAATTCTATATCTGATCGCTTAGTCCTTCTCCCAAAGGAAATTTGCACAACACCTTCAAGGGAGCTTAAATTCATACTGTTGCTAGACGCCAAAAATCATGGACTGAATAGAGACACTGGATTTATGGCTTATTACAACAATCGGTAATCCACTAACCACCCCACCCCCCGCCTCCTTCCCTATGCCTGGAGACATGTTAATAGACATCTTACTTACATTGGTATAAACCTAGAATAACTCCATTGACTTAGTGGAGCGAGTCTGGATTTACCACTATAAAAACAGCATTTTGCATAAAAAAAATCATACAGCATATACTTATGGGGACAATAACAAAGTATCTTCAAGGGATTGTGTTTGTAAAGAAACACAGATAAAATCCATGTTCATAAGAGAAATATAGACACATTATTCTTGCTGAATAACCTCCACCCAGTGAGTTTCCTCAGGGAAGCTTTGATTTCCTTGTTCCTCATGCTGTAGATGATCGGATTCATCACTGGTGGCAGCACGGAATAAAGAACAGCCACCATGAGATCTAGACTTGATGGAGAGCTGGAGGTGGGTTTCAGGTAGGCAAAGATGCCAGTGGAAACAAACAAGGAGACCACAATGAGGTGAGGGAGGCAGGTGGATAGGGCTTTATGCATACCCGGCTCAGTGGGGATTCTCAGCACTGTTCGGAAGATCTGAGTGTATGACAGAATTATAAGAACAAAACAGCTTAAGCCTAAGCATGCACTCAACATGAGTACCTCAACTTCACCAAGGTACGTGTCAGAGCAGGCGAGCTTGAGTAGCTGTGGAATTTCACAGAAGAACTGATCCACCTCGTTACCACCACAGAAGGAGATTGCAAATGTGTTCCTGGTGTGCAATGAAGAATAGACAATTACACTAATCCAGGCACTGGCTGCCATTTGGACACAAGCTCTCCTGTTCATTATAGTCTCATAGTGCAGTGGTTTGCAGATGGCAACATATCGATCGTACGCCATGACAGTGAGTAAGGCGAAGTCAGATACAGCAAAGAAGAGAAGGAAAAAGACTTGGGCCACACATCCAGAATAGGAAATGGACCTGGTGTTCATGAGGGAATTAGCCATGGATTTAGGGACGGTGACAGAGATGGTGCCGAGGTCTAGGATGGACAAATTCATCAGGAAGAAGTACATGGGGCTGTGAAGGTGGTGGTCTAGGGCTACAACCATGATGATGAGAAGATTCCCCATCATGGCTGCCAGATAAATCACTAGAAACACCACAAAGTGGAAAATCTGCAGCTCCCGAATGTCAGAGAATCCCAGGAGAAGGAACTCAGTTATGTTGGTTTGGTTGGACATTTTCTTTCTTAGTTCATCGTGTCCTTCCTGTGGAGGGAAAGACAAGGGCAATGGTCAGGCTTATAGTGAGAGACGGAGTGACCCTGATTCCCCTCTCCATAATCTCTCATGATGTGAATGTCAAAGGTGCACAGCATTCGTCACTTCTATTGACTGGAGTAGCTAGTGTTCCTCAATGTTCACAAACAGAGCACTACTCTGGTGTGTTATCACAGGAGTGTAAATTGGCATCGCTCCTTTAAAGTCAAGGTAGCTCGGTTGACTCATATTTAGCTTGTGATCCACTAGGACCCCCAGATCCCTTTCCACAGTACACCTTCTTAGACAGTAATTTTCCATTTTGTATATGTGCAACTGATTCTTCCTTCCTAAGTGGAGTACTTTGCTTTTGTCCTCATTGAATTTCATCCTATTTACATCAGACCATTTCTCAAGTCTGTCCAGATCATTCTGAATTATAATCTTAATCATAGAATCATAGAATCATAGAATCTCAGGGTTGGAAGGGACCTCAGGAGGTCATCTAGTCTAACCCTCTGCTCAAAGCAGGACCAACCCCAACTAAATCATCCCATCCAGGGCTTTGTCAAGCCTGACCTTAAAGACCTCTAAGGAAGGAGATTCCACCACCTCCCTAGGTAATGCATTCCAGTTCCTCACCACCCTACTAGTGAAAAAGTTTTTCCTAATGTCCAATCTAAACCTCCCCCTCTGCAACTTGAGACCATTACTCCTTGTTCTGTCATCTTCTACCACTGAGAAGAGTCTAGACCCATCCTCCTTGGAACCCCCTTTCAGGTAGTTGAAAGCAGCTATCAAATCCCCCCTCATTCTTCTCTTCTGCAGGCTAAACAATCCCAGTTCCCTCAGCCTCTCCTCATAAGTCATGTGCTCCAAACCCCTAATCATTTTGTTGCCCTCTGCTGGACTCTCTCCAATTTATCCACATCCTTCTTGTTGTGTGGGGCCCAAAACTGGACACAGTACTCCAAATGAGGCCTCACCAGTGCTGAGTAGAGGGGAATGATCACATCCCTCGATCTGCTGGAAATGCCCCTACTTATACAACTCAAAATGCCATTAGCCTTCTTGGCAACAAGGGCACTCTGCTGACTCATATTCAGCTTTTCGTCCACCGTAACCCCTAGGTCCTTTTCTGCAGAACTGCTGCCCAGCATCCCTAGTCTGTAGCAGTGCATGGGATTCTGCCATCCCAAGTGCAGGACTCTGCACTTGTCCTTGTTGAACCTCATCATATTTCTTTTGGCCCAATCCTCTAATTTGTCTAGGTTCCTTTGTATCCTATCCCTACCCTCCAGCGTATCAACCACTTCTCCCAGTTTAGTGTCATCTGCAAACTTGCTGAGGGTGCAGTCCACACAATCCTCCAGATCGTTAATGAAGATATTGAATAAAACCGGCCCCAGCACCGACCCTTGGGGCACTCCACTTGATACCGGCTGCCAACTAGACATGGAACCATTTATCACTACCCGTTGAGCCCGACCATCTAGCCAGTTTTCTATCCACCTTATCCTATCCTCCAAAGCACTTGCAACCCCTCCCAGCTTGGTATCATCTGCAAACTTTATAAGTGTACTCTCTATGCCATTACCTAAATCATTGATGAAGATATTGAATAGTACTGGACCCAGAACCGATCCCTGTTATATCCCTCCAGCGTGAGTGTGAACCACTGATAACAACTACTCTCTGGGAACAGTTTTTCACCCAGTTATGCATCCACCTTATAGTAGCTCCATCTAGGTTGTATTTCCCTAGTTTGTTTATGAGAAGGTCATGCCAGACAGTATCAAAAGCCTTACTAAAGTCAAGATATACCACATCTATCATTTCTTTCCTATCCACAAGGCTTTTTACCCTGTCAAAGAAAGCTATCAGGTTGGTTTGACATGATTTGTTCTTGACAAATCCATGCTAACTGTTACTTATCACCTCATTAGCTTATAGATGTTTGCAAATCGATTGCTTAATTATTTGCTCCATTATCTTTCCGGGTACAGAAATTAAGCTGACTTGTCTGTAATTTCCTGGGTTGTCCTTATTTCCCTTTTTATAGATTGGCACTATATTTGCCCTTCTTCTGGATTCTTCTGGAATCTCTCCCATCTTCCATGACTTTTCAAAGATAATCGCTAATGGCTCAGATATCTCCTCAGTCAGCTCCTTGAGTATTCTAGAATGCATTTCATCAGGCCCTGGTCACTTGAAGACATCTAACATGTTTAAGTAATTCTTTCCCTATCATAGCCTCTGATCCTACTTCATTTTTACTGGCATTCACTATGTTAGACTTTAAATCGCCACCTACCTTCCTGGTGAAAACCAAAACAAAGAAGTCATTAAGCACCTCAGCCATTTCCACATTTTCTGTTATTGTTTTTCCACTCTCATTGAGTAATTGGCCTGCCCTGTCCTTAGTCTTCTTCTTGCTTCTAATGTATTTGTAGAATGTTCTCTTGTTACCCTTTATGTCCTCAGCTAGTTTGATCTTGTTTTATGCCTTGACCTTTCTAATTTTGTCCCCACACACTTCTGATATTTCTTCATATTCATCCTTTGTAATTTGACCTAGTTTCCACTTTTTGTAGGACTTTTTTTTGATTTTTAGATCACTGAAGATCTCCTGGTTGAGCCAGCGTTGTCTCTTGCCATACTTCCTAGCTTTTTTACGCAGTGGGATAGTTTGCTCTTGTGCCTTTAATAATGTCTCTTTGAAAAACTGCCAACTGTCTTCAATTGTTTTTCCCCTTAGACTTGCTTCCCATGGGATTTGACGTACCAACTCCCTGAGTTTGCTAAAAAATCTGCCTTCCTGAAATCCATTGTCTTTGTGCTGTTTTCCCTCCTACTATTGCGTAGAACCATGAACTCTACCATTTCATGATCCCCTTCACCCAAGACACCTTCCACTTTCAAATTCTCAACCAGTTCCTCACTATTTGTTAAAATCAAATCTAGAACAGTCTCTCCCCTAGTAGCTTTCTCCACCTTCTGAAATAAAAAAATGTCTCCAATGTATTCCAAGAGCTTGTTAGATAATCTGTGCTCTGCTGTGATATTTTCCTAACAGATGTCTGGGTAGTTGAAGTCCCCCATCACCACCAAGTCTTGTGCTTTGGATGATTTTGTTAGTTGTTTAAAAAAAGGCTCATCCACCTCTTCTTCATGGTTAGTGGTCTGTAGTAGACCCCTACCATGACATCACTCTTGTTTTTTACCCCTTTTATCCTTACCCAGAGACTTTCAACATGTCTGTCTCCTATTTCCATCTCAACCTCAGTCCAAGTGTATACATTTTTAATACATAAAGCAACACCTCCTCAATTTTCCCCTGCCTGTCCTTCCAGACCAAACTGTACCCTTCTATACCAATATTCCAGTCATGCGTATTATCCCACCAAGTCTTCATGATGCCAACTATGTCATAGTTGTGTTTATTTACTAGCATTTCAAGTTCTTGCTGCTTATTCCCCATACTTCTAGCATTAGTATACAGACATCTAAGATACTGATTTGATTCCCCACCCCCAGTTCCGTCTTGTCTCTCCCTTATTTCTGCTACAGCAGCCCATGCTTCCCCGAGATTCCTATCCTTCTGCCAGGTCTCCATGTTTTTGACTTACCTGTGGGCTTTGGTCATCTGCCCCTGTTGAACCTAGTTTAAAGCCCTCCTCACTAGGTTAGCCAGTCTGTATCCAAATATGCTCTTGCCCTTCTTCTTTATCCCAATTTGCAGTGCATTTGATCTTGCAGTGTTAAGAATCATTGGTCATTATCTATCTATCTATCTATCTATCTATCTATCTATCTATCTATCTATCTATCTATCTATCTATCTATCTATCTATCCACCCACTGCCACGATTGTTTGGTTCTCTCTCTCTCTCTCTCCCATGCCCCCATCACTGTATTCATGCTGTTGTCGCGCCCCTTCACTGCATGTTCTGAGTTGCAGCGTCTCTCTGCAGTTCCTAGCACAGATTGGTGCTCCCTTCTTTCCTCCTAGGGCAGGCTTGTGTGAGAGACGATGGACTAAATAGGATCAGGGACTGAAAGCCCCTCCCAGCTATAGAGCTGATGCCGGCTTGTGTATACTTCAGACACAGTCACAGTCCAGGATGTTCATGTTCTGGGGCTAAATAGCTGAATCCAGTCTACAGGGCTGTGGATCTACCCTGGAGCAAGCCACCCTGACAACCTGCACTAACTGGTCCTAACCCTCCTGAGGGGGAACAGCACCTGCCCTGAATCTCACACGATGGCAGCATCCCTGGAAGGACCCTTGGCTAAAAACAAGGCAGGGCTGAGTCACAAAGGGGGTCCTTACAGGATGGCAACATAAAATATAAATTAGTAGAACAGACACGTGACCTACAATACCTGAGAGCCTAGTGGCACCAGAGGCTCAGTTGGCCTGGAATAGCCTATTCCTTCATTAATTCCACATAATCACCTCTGAGTGAGCAGAAATGCTTTTCTCCTGCATTGCACCAGCAGCTCTTGGGATGCAGCCACCAGAGGAACTCTCAGCTCAGGCTGTCCTGGCGGCTTGAAGTTGATCACTAAGAGGTATCCAGAGACAAACACTAAAAACTAAGGACCAGGTCCTGAGCTGGTGTAAATTGATGGTGTAAAATTCCATTGACTTCAGAGTAGCAAGGGCTGTTTACACCAGTTGGGATCTAGCTCACTGACTTCCATGGAGCTACATCCATTTACACCATCTGGGGATCTGGCCCATGATGCAGTTTCCAATCCATATTCTTTGCCTGTGAAACTGAACCAAAGAAGAGTCAAAAGTTTGTAAGCAGTCTGCTCTTTCCTAGCGCTTTGTCCATTGGGATTAGTTATAAGTGTAACTTGTTAAGGTGATAGTGATTAATTTCCATTGGGGACAGAACTTTGGAGGAATTCCGTGTTGTGGAGATTTTCGGTATCTGATCTTTAGCTTCTATTGGGATGAATGGCCCAGCTTTTCTTTCTTTCTTTCTCAGTAGTTACATTTTTTCCTTTCTGCAGACAACACTAAAATAAAAGACTCCTTTGGCTGCAGATGCACTGTTTAAAAGTGTTACATTCACACTAGACATTCATGTCAGAGAATGAAAGACAAAGAGCCAGATCACCAGCGGGTATCAATTAGCCCTAGATCTATTGGAATCAATGGTTCAGATCCTCAGCTAGTTCAAATCAGGGTAGATCCACTGGAGTGAATGGGTCAGAGCCCCAGTTTTCGTAAATCACCTCTAGCTGCCTTGGAGTCAAAGGGTCCAGATCCCCAAACAGCTGTTGTGTAAATCAGCCCCGGCCCCACTGAAGTCGATTAGATCAGTTCCTCAGCGGCTGTAAATTGGCATAGTGCTATGGAACCTGGCCAGGTGACATGAGCTGAATATCTGTGCCGTGATGTCTAGTTTTTTGTTTGATCCTGTATCTGAGATTCTCATTTCTGGACATCACAATCCCATCTCAATGCTCATGGAATATTCCAATAACATGGTTAATAGAAACCTATGAGATGGGTACCCAGCCAGTAAATGAACTAATGAATATTACAACTACACAGCAACACCCCGATAGTGAAGGTTGCCTCATGACTTCTGTTTAAAGTTCCACCTATCTTTAAAAAAAATGATATGCTTAGTCAAATTTCATTGACATTTAATGTGCCTTAGGAAGGTGCAGGGTAGGGTTAGTGACCTAAATTTGGGGTCATTTGAGCTAAGGGTTGTGGAGATATGAGCCCAGTTACAAGTTTTTAGGTTTGTTTATTTTGCTCATAGCTAGAGCAAACTATTCATGTGATGCTGGTCAAAATGGTCTCAAGCTGTTGAGTTTTACCCAATGTAGTACATGGCCCCCATTAAATCTTTGGGGGACTCAAATTGAGAATTAAATTTAAGAAAATGTGTACATTTTACTGTGCACTTGTGCCAATACAGAAGAAGGTCTAGAGGGTTTCTTTTCCTGCCATTTTGTAGCTCATTGAAGCTCATTTTTGTAAGTGCACTAAAAGCTGAATGGTAACTCAGATTGCTTTGAAATTTGGTGTGCCTCATGTGGGCATGGGTTGTCATTAGAGTGCCAAATTTGTTGTCATTTGACTAAGGATTTCCAGAGTTATAAACCCCTCCATAACTCCCATTTTCCTTCTGCTGCCTTGGACTGTTAAACTGTGTTACTAATGACTGGATCAATCACAGACCTCATTGTGATTGATGGCTGTAAACTCACCCTTCAATTAGCATAACTAACTATGAGTTAACCAAAAGCCCTCACCTAAGACAATAGAAGTTTTGGGCTGAATGGCAGGAAGTTGTTATAGTTTGAGCCCTGGGTGGCATTTTTTGTGTGGGGGAGAATGTAATCAAAGCTTTTGGGTGACAAATTAGACATGTGAATGTTTCCTGAGAGGGGAGGGGTAAGTAGGGGGCAGAGGAGTGGGGGAACAGGGAAAGAGGGATTTTGGGACTGCAGCAAGGGGAGGGTATCGGAGGGGTAGCCGTGTTAATCTGGATCTGTAAAAGCAGCAAAAAGAGTCCTGTGGCACCTTATAGACTAACAGACGTATTGGAGCATGAGCTTTCGCGGGTGAATACCCACTTTGTCGGATCCGATGAAGTGGGTATTCACCCTCGAAAGCTCATGCTCCAATACATCTGTTAGTCTATACGGTGCCACAGGACTCTTTTTGCTGCTTTTACAAGGGGAGGGTGTTATTGGTAGGGGGATAAATGGGAAAGAGTGGTAGGTGGGGGCTCAAATGAGGAAGGCACAGCACCCCTTTGCTCTGGCAGTGCACCCCTACCGCTGCACCTCCAACTCAGTCAGTGTACCCAACCCCTGCACCCCCAGCTCTGCCAGTGCACCCCCAATTCCCTGCACCCTACGGCTCTACCAATGTACCCCAGTCCCTTGCAACCCCCAGATCTGCCAGTGCCATCCAACCCTGCTCACCCCAGCATTGCCTCTTCACCCAGCCCTCCCCATGCTTCCAGCTCTGAGAATGCACCCCAACCCTTGCACACATCCACCAGTTCTCTTAAGCCAGGTCTACACTACAGACCTATATTGGTATAACTACATCACTCAGGGGTGTGAAAAATCCACACCCCTGAGCGATGTAGTTATATCGACCTAACCCGCAGTGTAGATAGCACTAGGTTGGTGGGAGAGCTTCTTCGGTCATCATGGCTACTGCCTCTCACATAGGAGTGTCTTCACTTAAGTGCTACAGCATCGCAGCTGTGCTGATGCAGCATTTTAAGTGTAGACATGTCCTTTGACTGTGAGTTCCCTGGGGCAGGGACTGTCTCCGTTATTATAGTGGTGCAGCAGCACTGTTACGATTATAGTTCAGATTAGAATAATATAATATTAGGGGTGGAAGAGACCTCAGGAGGACATCTAGTCCGACTCCCTGCTCAAAACAGGACCAACATCAACTAAATCATGCCAGCCAGGGCTTTGTTAAGTCTGACCGTAAAAACCTCTAAGGAAGAGATTCCACCACCTCCCTAGAGAACCCATTCCAGTGCTTCACCGTCCTCCTAGTGAAATAGTATTTCCTAATATCCAACCTAGATCTCCCCCACTGCAACTTGAGACCATTGCTTTTTGTTCTGTCATGTGCCACTGAGAACAGCTGTGCTCCACCCCCTTTGGGATCCTCCTTCAGGTAGTTGAAGTCTGCTATCAAATCCCCTCTCACTCATCTCTTCTGCAGACGAAATAACCCCAGTTCCCTCAGCCACTCCATGTAAGTCATGTGCCCCAGCCCCTAATAATTTTCCTTGCCATCCACTGGACTCTCTCCAATTTGTCCACATCCCTTCTGTAGTTGGAGAACCAAAACTGGACGCAGTACCCCAGATGTGGCCTCACCTGTGCCGAATAGAGTGGAATAATCATTTCCCTTGACCCTCCTTTGATCTGCTGGCAGTGCTCCTACTAATGCAGTCCAATATGCCGTTGGCCTTCTTGGCAACAAGGGCACACTGCTGACTCATATCCAGTGCATGGGTCTCCTTTATTGTGCACTAACTTGCAAGTATAGCCAAGGCCGAAGTGTTCCGTTAACACTCCTCCAGTCATAGAACAAAACAGAGCACACCAAAGCCGAAGTGGCAGCTGTGCAATCTTCCCCCACTCAACAGTATCTGGAAATGTGCCTCTACCTTGCCCTGGAAGGACCCTTTCTGTACATAAAAGGAGATTCCCTTCTCCATATCCCTGCATGCTTCCTTAGTAATGGACCACAAGGGTGCAAATTATGGCCAGTAGTGACTCAGGTCACAGGGAGCCCATCTGTAACCTTTCCTGGATGACATTCTGATTAGAGCTCAATCTAAATCAGCAGCGTGCCAAGCCACCTATCAGACGTTGAGTCTCTTCCAGGTGCACAGCTTTGTTAGTGGAAAAGTTCCCTGGTTCCACCCAAGCAGAATAACTCACCTATTGGTGGAAATAAAGACCATGATAGCAGGGACCCACCAATCATTAGGAAGATTTCAGAAAATCCAGGCATTTAGCATCATCTTTGAGAGCTGCAGGAGGCTTACAACTGCTAGGACTTCTAGTGTCGTGCATAGGGATCACTCCATGGGCACAGTCACATATCAGACATCTTCAAGCCTTGATTATGACAGTGGGACAACTTCCTATAATGCATGAAAGATCAAGTATGGGTTCTGAAACTAGTGTTCAACTCTTTACAGTGGGGGTCCATTCATGACAATGTCTGCTATGGAATGACCATCTGCCTTCTATTCCCCTTAGTTCTCACAATGGACATTAGGCTGGAGGGCTGGCGATCTCACTTGAGAGACCCAAACAGCCCAGGTTCTGTGAAGCCAGGAGGAAAAGGTTCACAGCATAAACCCTCTGGATTGGAGAGTGGTCAAAAGTTCCAGCCCACCCTCAGGGGGAACCAGATCCAGGTTCAGTCACACAATATGACTACAGTTTCATATTTAAACAGCCGGGGGGAAGGAGGGGAACAAGAAGTCTGGTGCTACACATGGAAGCAAGGGAAATAATGAGGTGGGCAGAACAATTCCTCTTTTCTCTCAAGGCACTCTATGCCAAAGGTCACCTTGGCAACATTTCTGCAGCAAGGCGCAAGGTCAACCCAGCAGGCACAAGGTCAAAAACTCTGCGTGGTACTTGAATCAAGAGGTTTGTGATCTCATTGTTCCGATGTTCAGCCTTCCTTCAACTGACCTGTTTGCGAATCATATGAATGCAATGAGGCCACATACTTAAGAAAGGAAGCATACCCCATAGCCCTGGGGACAGATGCCTTATTGGACAGTTGATTGCAGGACCTACTTGATGCACTTCTACCCTTTCCACTACTGAGGAAGATGGTCCAAAAAATAAAACATGAATGGCAATTGCAATTCTTATAACTCCTCATTGACCAAGGAGGCCTTGAATGTTGACTCTGACTGGCTTGGAGATTCGGGGACTGAACGACTGCTCTAGGCACTGTTCAGCAAAGAAGTGTCTGGAAAGGAAAGTCCCGTCTCGTGATGTGGGCTTAGGAGGTGGATGGTTTGGTGCCCCAGATTTCTCTCCTCAGTACTGCTTATAACAGGACAATGCAGAGAGTGAAGCACTCAGGGAGAAATGAATGGGGCCAATCTCGTCCAGTGAATCTGCAGCAGACCCAGGAATTAAACCTAGACCTCATGACCCACACGATCTGGACAGCATGTCTCCTGAGAAATCAACCATGCCAAGTGATTGCAATAGACACAGGGACTTTCACTAGGGCATTTGGGGCTCCACCATCTGAGGCCAATAAATGTACCCCTGGGAAGGAGCTGGTCCTTAATAATATGAACACAGGGAAAAGGGGGCCTAGTATAAACTTTCAGAACTTAGTGACTTGGGTGACTCAAGTGGGCACCCCCCAGAAAAGAGATACCTTAAAATGAGCCTGATTTTCAGAGGGCAGGTCCTCAGCGCTTTCTGTGGCTCAGGAGCAGTTAAAGATGTCTCACCCTGGACACCCAAAATCTCCAGTTGCTTTTGAAAACTGAGACCAATGTGCTAATAAGAGGCCCTGGCCTATTCACTGAGTTTTCAGTGGGCTGCTGTAATGAACTGAATGTCCCAGTCAGTTCCTTGTGGGCAGAAGGACATATCATGCAAACTGGCCTTCTGTGCACAGGGATCGGCACCATACTGGTCAGTCTCTTAAGAGAGATCAAGGATTGAATTTGATATGGAGAACAAATTTCACAGGGTGCCAGCTTGGGAATGGCTGAAGCTCTCTGCACAGAATGGGATAGGGTAGGGAGAAGGCACTGCCAGAGCTTTACATTTTTGTTACTTAAATATATAAATATTCACTTTCTGGAGTGGCTGAAACTTTCGGGCAAGGGAAAGACAAGCAGATGCAGAGTGTCTGGTAGGCATCCCAGGGCCGTCAAAATGTACGTTAAGATTTGGAGCAATGCTAAGTCAGTTTTATCATTTTACATTCTTTGGTGCGTTATTTCAGCTACAGTTCTAGAGGGCACGACAGAGTCAATTACGTTGTCTTCCCTAAGCCCATGGGGGCCAAATGCTTTCCTCGTGTAACTCTACAGATGAATTCCCACTTGCAGCAGGGATGTGTCCAGCCCATTCAGTTGAGTTATTTCCTCCTGAATCCACTCCAGTGCCCCACTGGGGATAACCGGAGCAGTGTGCTCCCCATAGGTGGCTCTCAGGAAACCCGCACAGTCTGCTTGTTTTAGTTGCTATTGCTACCTGCGTTCCTGAGCTGTTGGATTGGTCCTTGCACACTGTGCAGAAGCTGAACATGGGGGCAAGGATTGTGCGCAGACGGTGCTTCATGGTGTCCTGAGAAAATGTGACAGTTCTTGACTTTAACCCCACACTGGCCACTGGGAAGCAAACGAGGTTTCATTTCACACCACATTCACATGTGACTATCACAGAGAGCTCAGTGTAAACAGGGATTGTCTGGCTCAGGGCACAGGGAACAAAGCAGGTCCCTTCCTCATTAGGGACCTTCTTCAGATCAGTCCAATAGAGCAGTGCCCAGAAGCTGTCCACTTTCTGACCCCTGTAAAAAGAGTGGATGACATTTCTCAAGGTCGTGTGCAAAAAAACAGAGACTCCCCCTGCCCTCCAACCAATGCATCTGAGCTAATCAGCTCCTTTGGGACACTCAGCAGAGACCAAGGACCAGCCCTGACCCAGAGAGACCATCTCACAGAACAAGAAGGGAACTCAATTCCCAGCTCCCATTAAGTCATTGGCCTCTTTTTTGGAAATTGAACCATCCAGCAGACAGGGGGAAATCACAGGCAAACATAGCAAGGGCAAGGTTTCTAGAGATGGACCAGAGTCAAAACCCCACAACGCAAGCCCTTCTTGACCTGAATGGCTCAGGTTGGGCCTATCTCTGGATATTTCAGTCAAGAATATTCATCTTCATTCAGCGGAACTATTCCCAATGTTATAAAGAAGGAAATGATGAGCTATGCTCCCATTAGAAGCATGTGGGTGGGGGGGGGGGCTTATGATATTAAAAATTGAATTTTTTTGGAAGACTTAGCGAGAGATTCTGACCAAGGGATTGGACAGCCATCTTGCTGCAAGAAAGTGTGATAAGAATCTTACCTTGAACCAAGACTGCAGTTTTGCTAGGTCTGAATCACTAGAAGGCGTTTTTCATTTTTATTTGCTTGCTTGTAACCATTTCTGACTTTGTCCCTTATGCTTGAACTCACCTGGAACCTCTCTTTTCATTAATAAACATGTTTTATTTTTTATCTAAATCAACCCAGTGCTGTGTTTGAATTGACGTGATTGTTAACTATAGCTAAAGCCACTATTTGCTGTGCTTTTGTCTTTTTAAGGCAGCAATGGACCTTATTATTACTTCTCTAAATGTTTCAGGACAGGGCTGGACATTTCAAGGCAGATGGTTTGGGGGAAATTTGAGACTGGGGTGTGTTGGGGTCACTTGGCTAGTAATAACCAAGGTTGGTAGAGACCACAGTGTGGTTGTGATGTTACAAGGAGGCTGCTGGAGTCAAAGTTGCTGAACCAAGTCTGCTTAACACAGAGACACTTAGGCCTGGTCTACACTACGATTTTAGGCCGAATTTAGCAGCGTTACCTTGATTTAACCCTGCACCCATCCACACGAAGAAGCCCTTTTTTTCAATTTAAAGAGCTCTTAAAATTGATGTCTTTACTCCACTCCAACGAAGGGATTAGCACTGAAATCAGCCTTGCTGGGTCGAATTTGGGGTCGTGTGGACAATTCAACGGTATTGGCCTCCAGGAGCTATCCCAGAGTGCTCCATTGTGACTGCTCTGGACAGTGCTCTCAACTCAGATGCACTGGCCAGGTAGACAGGAAAAGTCCTGTGAACTTTTGAATTTCATTTCCTGTTTGGCCAGTGTGGCAAACTGATCACCACAGGTGACCACGCAAAGCTCATCAGCAGAAGTGACCATGACGGAATCCCAGAATCGTGTGTTAGTGCACCCGTAGCTTCTATGGGGCACTAGTATCATGCTTCATGGACAATACACCTGGCCGAGTGCCTTCACCAGCGAACTGAGCCTTTCTTATTAATAACATGGAGGTATGCTAAATCAGCATGCTGCACTCTTTGTTCATGCAGCTCATACTGGAGCTCCAAGAACACCACACTAGCAGCATTAAAAACTTAGCAGCCTTAGCAACACTCTGCAGCACTAACAACATTGGTGACCCCAACCACTCATTTGGTAAGTGGGGAAATGTGGCCTGGAATCGGTAAGACTAGGGCAGAGTTTGTAGCCCTGAAGAAGAAGAGTAAGAAATGTAGAATATTACAAACTATGGGTATGGCCATTAGATGGCTAAGACAGCATGCCACAAAATTGGCATGGCAAATATGGGTCATGCTCCAGTATCAGATATGGGCTGGTGTAGACGTGCGGATTCACCCCTGCGGTACCTCCTGCTGCTGACTTCCGGGAATTAGCTCGGTTCCAGCTCCAGAGCGCTTTCTGCAGGCTGGTGATACACCTGTCCTCTGGCCCCATGTCCCTCCCTGGACCCAGTGCCCCTTTACCTGGGATGCTGTTCCCTAGCAGTAACCCCTCAGTCTTAGGGTCTCCCCTCCCCAGGGAACCCCCACCCACTATTCCCACCTCGCCTCAGTATAAGGCTACTGCTAGTCATCGTCTAGCCCCCATGCCTGGGGCAGGCTGCAGTGTCAGCCTACTCATCACTGGCAATAAGAGTTTGGACCTGCTGCCTTGGCCTACCCCTGGGCTGCCTTCTGCCACCCCCAGTACCTTTTAGCCCAATGCTAGGCCACAGCCTGGGGCTTTCCAGGCTGGAGCTCCCCAACTCCTCTGCCTTTCCCCAGCCCTGCTTCACTTGGGTATCTTGTCTCTAGCTCCCTGCAGCCAGGCCCATCTCACTCTACAAGCAGAGGGAGACTTTTCCTTCTGGATCCCCTGGCCTTTTTATACAGGCCAGCTGTGGCCTGATTGGGGCGTGGCCCAGCTGCAGCCACTTCCCAGTCAGCCCAGCTTAGTAGCTCCCAGCCACAACCTTCCCCCAGGGCTGTTTTAAGCTCTTCAGGGCAGGAGCAGGGTAAGCACCCTGCCACAGCTGGCTACAGAGCTTCCTTCAGAGCAAGGCACACACCAGGTGTGCTCACTGTAAGATCCTTCAATGCTCTGCCAGGTATGAACAAGTTATTTCACACACAGGGCAACGTCCCTGCTGAGCAGTACAGTGCAGTTTAGCATTCCATCACAGGGGGAGCCCAGGGTGCTGCAGATCAGGGTTGAACACATGATCAGAGTTGTGTGTTGCAGGGAGCCCAGGACTCGGATAATAAGGGGGACTGTGGGTCAGGATGGGTGTGCACGCCCAGAGCTCTGTGTCGGGGGGAACCCAGAGATGGAATATTGGGGGTGGGGAGTAGAGGGGGAGGTGTGGGTTAGGACTGAGGGCATTGGCAGAACTGGGGGTTGTAGACAGCACAGTAATGCCTGTCACAATCCTGGTGCATTGCCTGATCTCTGTCACTGAGGCCTAGAAACCTGGAATTACCTTTTGCTACCTGCCTCAGGGCTGGGCTGCCTTTGCTAACCTAGTGGGAATCTGAAGTTTGTTTACATGTCAGTTTCACTGCAAACTCCCCCCCCACCACCCCCTGCTTACATTCCCTCACTACCTAGGAGTCTGATGGAATTGATGAAGGAAGGGATCACCTTTCACAGGGGCTGGGAATGAACAGCTTGACCCCGTTCACTTTACCCATAGGGGTCTATTTGACCTAGGAACAAACCCTTCCCTTCCTTTGTTTAACTTCAATCAATGCCTCTGACTTTCTTTTCTAATCAGCCTTGATGAGACTGAGACCTGCATTTCCCAACATTTCCATTCTAATGGCCTTCAGTGGGACCTATTAAAATGAGAGTAACTTTGCTTCTGCCACTGGCCCTTGATTCCTTGAGAAATTTCTCAGATCCCCAGACAGCATCCAGGTCTAAACTGATATTTCTCAGAGTCCCGATTAAGGCATGTGAAGTTATAATGACCCATGTGTCCTCCTCTTAAACTCTACAGAGTCACAGGTGCTACATGGCTAATTGGAGAGACTGTTTTAGTTACTGTGTTGCTAACAGGGATGTTTTTAATGAGCACATAATGAAGCAGGTTTTTCTGTTTTGTTTTGTTTTTTGAATTAGTATTTTTATCCTAAGCAAAGCATCGGTGAAATTAACATGCTCCAAATGAAAATGATCAGGGTTCCTTCAGGCTAGGGAACCATCACTCCAGTTCTGTTATCAGACATATAGAAACAGCTGCATCCTTAAGGTCAAACACCTTATACCCTATGGGCAGAATTTTCATTGCCACTTCTCTGATCAGCTACCAGGGACTGAGATAGCTCTTGTTAAGGTCTATCCCCTTGCCAATTCTGCCCTTGTCAGAGTGTTACATTCACACTGTGAGCCTCTTGTCAGCTCCAATTCCCACCTGCTTTGCCTGTGAAATTAGCAGCACACAGAATGAGAAGGAATATTCCTTAGTTTCCAAAAATCAGGATATAGCTTTAAAGTGAAATTAGTGCTTATGACTGTAACATGTACCCACTCAACAGCCACTTCCCACTGAAGTCCACTTTCCACAGGGAGGTCCATTAGTGATGATAGATAGATAGATAGATAGATAGATAGATAGATAGATAGATAGATAGATAGATAGATAGATAAAAATGTAAAAAAAAAAATAGCCAGGCAAGGAGAGAGATGATTAGGCAGATGAATGGCTTGCAAGGCAGATTCACAGATGTATAGGCGGGCAGATAGACAGACCAATGATATATGTAGTAATATGAGGCCCAGAGACATAAACCTTTGGTATCACAGGCCCGGTATGAGGCTGAGGCCTGAACTGAAGTAATGGGCAAGACCTTGCTAACATAAAGCAAAGTTAGGCTGTGAGCCAGAGGCAGGCCCTGCTCACAGAAGTTGGCAAGAGGAAGGCTGTTAAAGAATGTGTGCCAGGACGGCACCAGAACAGCCTGGTACGAGCACATCCCACAGAGATAAAAAGGAACAGGCAGACCCAGCCTAAAGACAGGGTCAGAAGGACAATATGGTGGATAGACAATATGATGGATAGACTTGTTTGTTTGAACCAGCCTGTACCAGGAGATAGGCAGCACCCTAATGCGTAAAAGGGCTGTACCTCACTGCGTTCAGTGATGCGTAACCTGTTTGTACCTGTGTATAAGAATGCATCCCTGAGTGGACATCTTTGTCTGGCCTACGGGGCAGTGGAGAGTCCCTCCACTGACTGAGCCGGTCCATTGTCAGGGGGCACATATTCGTAGTATGTTCTGTACAGTCTGCGAGGAACTATTACTGTGCTTCGTTTGACATTAACCTGGCCGAGTGCCTTCATACCTTATCGCAGTCTGTGGTCATTGGGGTTCTCTTGGGATCTGCTGTGTCAGTTATCTGCAGAGCTGGGGCAGCACACAGGGGGAACACGCACACAGCCAATTGTTATCAACATTGAACAGAGCAGAGCACCACACTGGTAGCATCTGACAATAATAGATAATTGGATGGACAAATAGAATCATAGAATCATAGAATCTCAGGGTTGGAAGGGACCTCAGGAGGTCATCTAGTCCAACCCCCTGCTCAGAGCAGGACCAAACCCAACTAAATCATCCCAGCCAAGGCTTTGTCAAGCCTGACCTTAAAAAGCTCTAAGGAAGGAGATTCGACTACCTCCCTAGGTAACCCATTCCAGTTCTTCACCACCCTACTAGTGAAAAAGTTTTTCCTAATGTCCAACCTAAACCTCCCCCTCTGAAACTTGAGACCATTACTCCTTGTTCTGTCATCTTCTATCACTGAGAACAGTCTAGATCCATCCTCTTTGGAACCCCCTTTCAGGTCGTTGAAAGCAGCTATCAAATCCCCCCTCATTCTTCTCTTCTGCAGACTAAACAAGCCCAGTTCCCTCAGCCTCTCCTCGTAAGTCATGTGCTCCAGCCCCCTAATCATTTTTGTGGCCCTCCGCTGGACTCTCTCCAATTTATCCACATCCTTCTTGTAGTGTGGGGCCCAAAACTGGACACAGTACTCCAAATGAGGCCTCACCAGTGCTGAGTAGAGGGGAATGATCACATCCCTCGATCTGCTGGAAATGCCCCTACTTATACAACCCATACAATACAATAGCGGAAGAAGGAAAAAATTAAACATCCTGATGGACAGATAGACAGAAAAAAAATAGGTGGATGGACAGATGAATATACAGATGGAGAGTTAGATGGACAATTGGATGGATGGACAGTTAGATAAAGTGACTATTAGCTCACTGGGGATACAAGCTCCACGGCTCCCCCTGGTGCCTATTATACAGTATAGCCACCCCTTCCCCGCCCCCACCCTCTGCTGCCCCTAGTGCCCATTATACAGTATAGCCACCCCTTCCCCGCCCCCCCACCCTCTGCTGCTCCTAGTGTCCATTATATAGTATAGCCGACTGTAGCAGGGTGGACAACCGCTCCTGCCTGGGAGGGCTTGAAAGCTGCAGCTCTAAAAGCTAGGCTGATTTGGGAAGCAGCCACAGCTAGGCCATGCCCTAATCAGGCCACAGCTGGCCTATATAAAAAGGCCAGGGATGCCAGGAACAAACAGTCTACCTCTTCCTGTCGAGGGAGAAGGGCCTGGCTGCAGGGAGCCAGATAACCTGAGTGGAGCAGGGCTGGGGAAAGGCCAAGGAGCTGGGGAGGCTCCAGCCTGGAAAGGCCCAGGCTGCGGCCTAGCACAAGGCCAATAGGTACTGTGGGTTGCAGAGGGCAGCCCAGAGGTAGGCAAAGGCAGCAGGTCCAAACCCAGTCTTGCCAGTGATGAATAGGCTGATACTGCAGTCTGCCCCAGGGTGTGGGGCTAGACGATGACTAGCAGTAGCCATATACTGAGGCGAGGTGGGGATAATGGGTTGGGGTTCCCCTGGGAGGGGGAGACTCTGAGAGAAAGGGGTTACTGCCAGGGGGCAGCACCCCAGGTAAAAGGAGCACCGGGTCCAGGCAGGGACATGGGGGCCAACAGCAAGCAGTAAGGTGGATCACCGGCCTGCAGAGGGTACTCTGAGCTGGAAATCAAGCTAATTCCCTGAGAGACCAGCAGAAGGTGCTGCAGGGGTGAGTCTGCATGGCTACACTGCCTCTTCCCCACCCCTCATCCTTCAGTGGTGGGGAGGCAGCAGGACACAACACATCTGAAAACAGCAGTGTAGACAGCACTCCTTGGTGAATAGAGATGTATGGGGTCCGAACTTGAGAACACACAAACAGGCTTCAGGGGTCTCTTCACTCCATTAAGCTGTGCCTCACCAGCTACACTGTGATTTATTCCCATGCTAAAGGGCTGCCTATGTCTGTACTCTACATGCCGCCAAAAGAAGCATGCAGTGTGGACAAACTTTGAGGTAAAGAGAAAGTTTACTTGGTGTGCACTCAATCCTTACTCGTTATTTATTTTCTTCTCATTCATTATTTACTTAGTGCTCATTTCGGCTGGTATATTCAAAGGAGCCTATAGGAGTTAGGTGCTCAAGTCCCACTGAAAACCTAACTCCTTTAGACCCCTTTAAAAATCCGAGCTTACTGGGGCAATATTGTTACTTGGGCCATGATAGCCCTTTGACTTCAGTGCAAACTCCTGAGATTCTTACTCAGTTCTTACTGAGCCAAAGTCCAGTCAAGTTTCTGCTAGTGTCTATGCTCTTCATTTTCGGTGGATGCAGGGAAGGCCTCAATTGTCTGATCTGTCATTTCTCACGAGCCCCTAGTACATTGAGTCTCATTCTCATCATATTGTCACTGGCCTAAATCACAAGCTACTATGCTGAAACCAATAGGCATGATTCTCCTTTCCATGTAAATGAGGGGTAGCTCTTCTGAAGGGAATGGAGTTATGTTGGTTTAAATTTGGAAGAATTCCACTGGAGTTTCCACAACCTAATCATGAGTAATCTACTTACTTATTTGGTTCTATATGAGAGAAGAACCCAACCCACTATTAATAAATCAAATGCAACTTAATTTTGATTTTTTTAGGTTGCGACTTTAAATGAGTCAAAGGGAGATAAGTGCCCAGTTCCCATTGGCTTAGTCCCCTTTGAAACTCCCAGCCTCAGTTTATATAGCACTGCAATCACTAAAAGAGATGGGCTTCCTAGAAGAGCTGCCCAAATGCTAAATCAGGTGGGTAAATCAGGCAAGCAGTGGGAGTCCTCTGTATTGACAATGGTGCAAATTATAGCCAAGTCTAGCTCCACTGTATATCTGAGATAAAAAAATACTCATTCAAAAATATAATATAGAGTTCTCAGCTGGTTTACACATCATAGCACCACTGAGAATGCTGGGTCTATTTCTCTTTAGGCACAATTGGCGCCAATCCAGGAAGTCAATGTGGCTGTCCACCTATATACCCCAGTTGAGGATCTAGTCCATCATGGTAGAATCTGGTAAAATAACAATAACTATTTAGTTTACCTAAATAGTCAAATCTGAAGCTGGAGGATCCTTTATTCACTGCAGATGACTTCTTTTTCTGACACCTAAGCATAAGACAGTAAAGAATGCCCATCAGTGTAGGTGGAATAGTATTAAAATTGCTGGTCTGCCAGATTCTGGGACTGGATGAGAGAGAGTGAATCATTTGATAACTGCCCTGTTCTGTTCATTCCCTCTGAGGTATCCTGCACTGGCCACTGTCTGAAGACAGGATACTGGGCTACAAGGACCATTGGTCTGACCCAGTATGGCCGTTCTTCTGTTCTTACGGTCTTAATGTAAAACAAGAGTTTTTTCCTTGAAGTTGACTCTATTAAGCTATTAAGTTATTAAGTTACCTAAGAGCTTAAGAGGTGGCTTTAATATGATCTATAAAGGTCAGATTCTTGTAGGAATTTAGGTGCTTAAAGATGCAGATGTAGTGTAGATTTAAAAATCATGTCACTGCCATTGACGTCAATGGGAGATAAGCACCTAATTTGTCTAGTCACCTTTGAGAATCCCAATAAGTGCCTAACTGCATTTTTAGATGCCTAAATACCTTTAACAATCTAGCCCTAAGTACCTGCAAAAGGAGAAGATTCCAGATAGACGAGGTGTCCTTAATCTAGCAGATAAAAGCAGAAGGAGATCCAATTCAGCCTGGAAATAAGAAGCAAATTTTTCACCATCGGGGTAACTAACCATTAGAACTACTTGTCAAGGGTGTGGTGAGTTCTCCATCACCTGAAATCTTTAAATAAAGACTGGATGTTTCCTTCAAAAGATACACTGTAGCTCAGACACAAATTATGGGTTTGCTGAGAGAATCATTGGGTGAAATTCCCTGGTTGGGGTTATACTGGAGGTCAGCAGAGATGATCATAATGCCTTCTGGCTTTAAAATTTATGAATCGCTGAAGTCAGTGAGCCTGATTATCCCCTCACTCACCCCAGTGTAAACCAGGAGTAACTCCACTGGAGTGAGTGGTCTGATTCCCTTCCCAAACACCTGGTGTAAATTTTCCCCTTTCTGTGCCTCAGTTTCCCATTTGTAAAAGGGGGATAATGATCCTGGCCTCCTTGGTAAAATGCTTTGAGAGCTACTGATTTAAAGCACCGCATAAGAGTGAAATATTATTGTTATTTTTTGTCTGGCAAAAGAATATGTCTCATTGTGCTCTGTTGTTCAGCCAACTCTCTTTGGGACAAGATCCAAGAATAATGGATGGAGGTTTGACACAAGGAACGAGCATGTGAAAGTTGTTCAGAATTCAGTGCAGAGCAACTCTATGAAGGTAGGTGTACAAGTTCACAAAACCCACATGGGGACATAGGAATTTGAGGACTGGCCCTTGAGTTATTTATTTAATGACTCCACAAGCAAAGCACTCAAAGTTCCTGAGAAAGTCTGTGGATTTCTCTGAAGATCATGTCCCAAGGCTGCCTCTGAGCAGATGAAATAAGCCTTCCTGAATGAAACACTTTTCTTTTGCCTGAATAGAGCAATTAAGAAGACAGTTGCATATAAGATATAGAATGGTTATTTTCAATTATTATTAAGGATAGTTGATGGTTGACTCCATTAGGGCAGGCTGAGAGCTAGAACCTTTTGACAAGTTTCAAAGAGTGTGTGTTAGAGAAACAGCATTATTATTATTATTTTTAAAATAATAACTGTATTGGTTTTCTCTCCATGTTCAGAGATCAGTTTCTTCTACATCTATTGTGATATCATTTCCCCTCCTCCCCCCAATTCTGGATAAATCCACAGATCTAACACAGTGAGTATGTTTTGAAAATTCTTTGAATATCTTACCAGAATACGTAGGATTTACTCAAGTTTAATTGAAATCAGAACGTTTTCTTGTTATTATTATTCCTAACATTCAAATTAATACTAGTTTATATTCCTTAAGCAGAACAAATTTTGCATTCTGATTTTCTTTTCATTGTTTGTTCCAGGTTTTTTTAAGCTAGGATTTTCATTGGAGTCTAAAGGAGTTAGATGAACAAATCCCACTGAAATGCAATGTATGTGGGTGCCCAATTCCCTCAGGCGTCTTTGAGAATGCCAGCCTGTGCTTCTGCATTGTGCTCAAGCTACAGTATAAAAACAGGTTAGACAATTTCTCTTGTATTCATAGTCAGCTTCTGATCAGTTTCACCTTCTGGCTGTCTTGCAGAATAATTGTAGTTTTGCAAGTAATGCAGACTCTACACTTTCCAAAATAAAACAACCTTCTCCTGTAGTTAGTCCAAATCAGATCTGATGTTTTGAGAGAGAAAAAATAAGTTTTTGACAAGAAGAAATAAAAGAGAGAATGAAAAAGCTCTGTAGTCAGCACATTTCAGAAAGAAGGACATGGAGTCCATTCCATCTTGTGTACCATCAACATAATTATTTAATAACTTCGCCTCTGTTACACTTGTGAAAACATACTAAAGACAGTGCAGTTTGCAGGCTGGCCCATTTAACTGAATAAAATGGGGTCACACTTTGTATTGGGGCCCTATTTATAAATGCTTTCCAAATAGGGTTGGACGGCTTAGATTTTTATTGGGAAATGTCAATAAATCCTATTTCACCATACACACCCAAACCGATGAAAAAATATTTTCATTGGTAATAATTAAAATTGATAGGTAGGCAAAGTAAGGCAAATGCTGCTTGAGAACTTATTAGGGTTTGATTAAAAGCCATTTACTTTGTGTATTTTGACACATGATGTTGACAGTTTGTGTTTTAACTGTTATAAAGCTTTAAATGTTTGAACCTCAGCCTGTATGGTCATTGAATAATTATTGCCTGACAG